>NC_045957.1:54986572-55281572 GCF_010909765.2 Amblyraja radiata | reverse complement strand
GCTTTGAGAGGTTGATTATGGCGCATATCAACTCCTACCTCGACAAGAACCTTGACCCACTGCAGTTCGCTTACCACCACAACAGATCAACGGTGGATGCGATCTCACTAGCTCTGCACTCCACTCTGGACCACTTGGACAACAAAAATTCATATGTCAGGCTGTTATTCATTGACTACAGCTCACCGTTTAACACCATCATCCCCTCCAAGCTGGTTACCAAGCTCTCATATCTGGGTCTCTGCGCATCCCTCTACAATTGGATCCTCCACTTCCTCATCCACAGACCACAGTCTGTCCGTATTGGTAGAAATGTGTCATCCTCGATAACAATCAGCACGGGAGCACCTCAAGGCTGCGTGCTCAGCCCCCTGCTGTACTCACTCTATACTCATGACTGTGTAGCCGGACATAGTGCGAACTCCATCATCAAGTTCACCGACGACACCACTGTTGTGGGACGAATCACTGATGGTGACGAGTCAGAGTATAGAAGCGAGATCCACCGATTGACCAAATGGTGCCAGCACAATAACCTGGCTCTCAACACCAGCAAAACCAAGGAACTGATTGTGGACTTTGAAAGGGGTAGGACAGGGACCCACAATCCCGTTTGTATCAACAGGTCGATGGTGGAAAGGGTCAAGAACTTCAAATTCCTGGGCGTGCATATTTCCGAAGATCTTTCCTGGTCCCAGCACACTGACGCAATTATAAAGAAAGCACATCAGCGCCTCTACTTCCTGAGAAGATTACGGAGAGTCTAGTTTCAACTTTATAAATTAAGATAAAGGTGAGGCATAGCATGCACATTCTAGGCAGTTCAGATCAGTGAAATGCAAATCCCTAACCACAAGATAAGTTGTGGACACTTCCATTGGCCTACAGTGCCCTCCATATTGTTTGGGACAAAGACCCATCATTTATTTATTTGCTTCTGTACACCACAATTTGAGATTTGTAATAGAAACAAATCACATGTGGTTAAAGTGCACATTGTCAGATTTTATCAAAGGATATTTTTATACATTTTGGTTTCACCATGTAGAAATTACAGCTAGCCCCCAAAACAAGCATAAGCTAAAGATGGCTGCAATACAGGCCTGGCATCACCAGTGAAGACACCCAGCAACTGGTGATGTCCATGAATTGCAGACTTCAAGGAGTCATTGCATGCAAAGGATATGCAACAAAATACTAAACATGACTACTTTCATTTATATGACATTGCTGTGTCCCAAACATTATGGTGTCCTGAAATGGGGGGAACTATGTAAAAACACTGCTGTAATTTCTACATGGTGAAACCTAAAGATATAAAAATGGCCTTTATTAAAATCTGTCAATGTATACTTTAACACCATGTGATTTTTTCTATTACAAATCTCAAATTGTGGAATACAGAGGCAAATAAATAAATGAATGGTCTTTGTCCCAAACATTATGGAGGGCATTGTAGACACCTACTTAAGGATTTATTGTCTCCAGGTGCAGTTGTTTGAACTGAGCTGGAGTAAAGGTTGAATTCACTGCAAGGCTGAGGACTATAGATGGCACATTTAGACGGATAGTCACACTGCGGCTGTGTGCAGAAAGAGGGTATAGGTGACGACCCCAAAGAAGAGGAGGAATAGCCAGGTTGTCTAGCAGTCTCCCGAGTCTATTTTATTTCCTAATAGGCTCCACATTGTAGTCTGCTCTGAAAGGATAGATCACCTACAATGACGAAGCGGTAGAGTTGCTGCCTCACAGCGTCGGAGACCCGGGTTCGAACCCGACTACGGGTGCTGTCTGTACGGAGTTTGTACGTTGTTTGTACGTTCTCCCCGTGACAGTGTTGATTTTCGCCAAGATCTTCAATTTCCTCCCACACTCCAAAGACATACAGGTTTGTAGGTTAATTGGCTTGGTAAATAACAAAATTGTCCCTAGTGTGTGTAGGATAGTTAATGTGCAGGGATCGCTGGTCGGTGCAAACCTAATGGACAGAAGGGCCTGTTTCCGCACTGCATCTCTACACTAAACTATGTGGATGATTAGGGAAACATGCCATTTAGTATATCAAGCGTCCACATTCATTAACACCAATTCTACATTAATTCATTAAAAAAATCATCCCACATTCTCTTTAATTCCCTCCAGATTCTACCACTCTGAAAACACACTGTTTTCATGACAAGGATGATTTTAACAGTCATAAAAGAATATGGTTGAATTGCCATTACAAAATCAAGGCTGCAGGGTGATTAAAGCTGAGAACTAAGTATTTTAGGAAGGACAAGCGGAAAGGAAGTGGAGGTGTGGGAGCATTGTTTGTAAGTGCTGACATCAATACAAAATCATTAAGGATCAGCTAAGCAGAATGTGAAATAGAATTAGAATCAATTGGTGTGGAGCTAAAAAAACAGCAGGGTGGTACGTGGAAGAGTTGCTGCCTTACAACGCCAGTAGGCCCGGAGTTTGAATGTTCTCACCGTGACCATGTGGGTTTCTCTCTTCCAAAGACGTAGGCCATGTGGATTAGGAATATGGACATAGCACGCCTTGAAGAAATGAGACTCCGACTAATAGATAAATATGACCAATTCTTAAGGAGTTGGTCTCCTTTCATCGACTTTTTGGAATCATGTGATGCAGCGGTACCATAAGGATTGCTGATTTCAGTTCATGACGTGGATAGATTTACATCTCCGAATATAGATTTGAAAAATTCTCTTTTAAGGGGCCTTCTCTTCTATTTCTACTTTCCACTTTTTCTTTTTTCTTTTCTTTTTTTCTTTTTTATATACACACTTCACGTTTTTCTACTCTCTACCATCTATTTTTCCACTTTTTCCCCTTTCTATTGTTTTCTTTTTCTTGTCTTGCTTACTTCCTTCTCATAACATAAAACTAGAGGTTGTACATAGAATGGATTACGGTATGACATAGTTGGCACCTAAAATTAGGTGCCACTGTATTGTTTTGTACTGTATTAACTTCTAATAAAATATATATATATTTTTTTAAACAAAAAAAAAAGAAAATAAGTGTAAATTGTCACTAGTGTATGTAGGATAGTGTTAACGTGCGGGGATCGCTGGTCAGTTCGGACTCGATGGGCTGTAGGACTTGTTTCCGCACTGTATATACAGTGCCGGAATTAGATGAAGAGAGGCCCTAAGCTGTTCCACTTGTGAGGCCCCCAACGACCGGACAGCCATGGCGGCCAAATCTCCCACAATTCAAAGCGAGGGAGAAAGTGCCCAGCGCCAACCAGTTGCCGTTGCAGTGCGCATGCGCAGGGCGGCTGATGATGTGCTGGCCGTGGTTGTGCGCATGTGCAAGGCGGCCTGCCGTGCCAGCGGATGAGGAGCGAGCGGAGCCCGGCGGCCCGGACACGGATAGCGGGGGGAGATGGAGAGAGAGAGATAGAGAGGGGGGCCGCCCAGAGTTGAACGGTAGGTGTTCTGCCTTGGCCGGAGGCCCCCCTAGACCTCGAGGCCCATCAATTTTTTCGGGGGGCCCCCTAGAAAGTGGGGGCCCTAAGCTATAGCTTGTTTAGCTTATACGTAAATCCGGCACTGTGTATATATAAACTAAACATTGGAAGAATGTGTAGGAAGGAACTGCAGATGCTTATTTACATCGGATAGACACAAAATGTTGGAATAACTCAGCGGAACAGGCAGTATTTTTGGATAGAAGGAATGGGTGACGTTTCGGGTCGAGACCCTTCTTCGATCAGAAAGTTGTTTATAATCACCTGAATATTTTGCATGGTATACATAAGGAAAGTAAAGGTGCATGGAACTGGGGGAATAGAGTGTGATTCTGATCTATATGTAGAGTGGGCAAATTAAATTGTTGTTATAATGTAGATGAATTCCTGGAATGTACGCAAGAGAGATTTCTAGATCAGACTGGTGTGATACTGCTCCCTATCTCAATCTTACTGCAATGGGAAAGATTAATTAATATTGGAATAACCTGAACAATTTCCCCTGTATAATCGGAAACTGGGATTTTCAACATAAATATACGGCACTATGCAAGAGATTGGTGCGGTTTTGCTCTGGTAGATTTGGAAACTGAAAGAGCATGGCAATGGATAGGCAATATCAGGCATAAATGAAACAGTAAATGACAAATACATGTTATTTTATGGCACAGTAATGACAAGAGAAGAGGTCAAGGCATGGATTGGTATATTAAATTGAGATGTTAAAGAAAACCAAAGCTTAGAAGGCTTATAAATTTGACAGAACACAGTACACCCAAGGACTGAGATTATTTTAGAATTCTGCAAAGAATAACTGAGAAATTGAAAAGTAAAGGAAGAGTAGAATACAGGGTTACAGGGTTTCCTTTATTGTCATTCAGACCGAAGTCTGAACGGAATTTCGTGCCTGCAGTCATACATACATACAATACAATAAAAAAACAACAATAAACACATATTAACATCCACCACAGTGAGTCCACATAGCACCTTCTCACTGTGATGGAGGCAAAAGTCTTAGGGCTGCAGTCTCTTCCCTCCTCTTCTCCCTCTGCGCTGAGGCGATACCCCACCGGGCGATGGCACAAACAGTCCCGCGGCTCAAACACCGCGGCCCCGGGGTGGTCGAAGCTGCCGTCCACCAGTCCTGCCGACACAGCCGCTGGCCCGCGGCCGAACCCCGGACTCAGGTCACCGCCGCCAGAACGCCATCCCAGCCACCGGAGCACCGTTCCAGCCCCGAGCCGGATCGCCCTCACGTGAGTGCCGTTACTGTCTCAGCCTCGCGCCAGGCCGCCCCGACATGAGAGTAAACTGGCAAAGAACTTGAATTCAGACCAACTTCAATAGAAATGCTAAAAAAGAAAAGTAGGCTAATGTGAATCAAAGTATGAAAGGGAAATAATGTTTGGCTAAACTACTAGTTCTTTGAGGATGAATCCAGTAAAGTAGATGAGGAAATCTAGTGGGTTCGGTATACTTGGAATTGCAGAAAGCTTTGGATAAAGTCTCACACAGGAGATGGATTAGAAGATTGAGACCGCTCCCTCCGTAACTCCCTGGTCAATTCTTCCCTTCCCACCCGAACCACCCCCTCTCCGGGCACTTTCCCTTGCAACCGCAAGAAATGCTACACTTGTCGCTTTACCTTCCCCCTTGATTCCATTCAAGGACCCAAGCAGTCTTTACATGTGCGGCAGAGGTTCACCTGCACCTCCTCCAACCTCATCTATTGCATCCGCTGCTTTAGATGTCAGCTGCTCTACATCGGCGAGACCAAGCGTAGGCTTGGTGATCGCTTCGCCAAACGCCTCTGCTTGGTTCGCAATAACCAACCTTATCTCCCGGTGGCTCAGCACTTCAACTACCCCTCCCATTCCGAATTGGGCAGTTTGCACCCCAACGGTATGAACATTGACTTCTCTAATTTCAGGTGGTCCTTACTTTCTCCTTCCCCTCTCAGCTCTCCCTCAGCCCACGGGCTCCTCCTCTTCCTTTCTTCTTCCCCCCCCCCCATCAATCTGAAGAAGGGTTTCGGCCCGAATCGTTGCCTATTTCCTTCGCTCCATAGATGCTGCCTCACCCGCTGAGTTTCTCCAGCATTTTTGTCTACCTTTGATTTTCCAACATCTGCAGTTCCTTCTTAAACAGGAGATTGATTAGTTGGTTACAGCACATGAAATTGGGGATAATATACTAAAACAAACAAAGTTGGTTAATAGATGGAAAATAATAGTGTATGATTGGGAGCAATTCAGGCCGCATCTGTGAAGGGAATGGACAGGGGGAAGGTGGGCCATCGGTGAATACAGGTAAGGGGATGTGATTGGCACGTGGGTGGAGTAAATGACAAAATGAGACAAAAGAATGTCAGATAAGGACGGAAGAGGAGTGGTGGGATGTAAAGTTGGGGAGAGGGGTAGCGTGAAAGTGGACAGGGTAAATGTAGGGAGAGGAAAGCAGGGGAACAAAAAAGAAAACATGAGATTTTAGGGATGGGAGATAAGCATACAAAGGAGGGGAAAGGCACAGGGTGACTGGTGGTGGGAAACGTGTGTGCACTGTGGTGAGGGCAGTTATGATTTGAAATTGGAGTCTTCCACATAACTTTTTTTTCCTCTTTGCATTTAGCAACCAGGTAAAACTGCAATTAGGCGTTTGAATATTCTATTGTTGTGATTAAGACCTTTCCTATTTCCATAACTCACTTTGGAAAGTGCAGCCAATAGCGATAACACTCCAGATTAGCTGGTTAAAATGGGATCCAATTAAAGATGCTTTAGAAGTCCATCACAATAAAATAATGTTTAATAAAATAATGTCCAACATGGAGCAGAAAATAATTCTCTTGTCGGTGAACAACATTGTGGACTTCTGCCCAGCAAGCTTTTTTCATCAAACTGAGGGAGGCCAGGGCAATGAATTTGTTAATGGCCGAGATAGTCTCAAGGCCATTTGGCCCAAAGAACGGTTGAGAATTGTCAGGTAGAAACGTGAAGCTGAGGACAAGAAGAATGAATGGTGGAACAGGCTCCAGGATCCACACGAATAAAAACAGCAAACTACTGGAAACACAAGTTAGTTAGCATTTGTGGAAAAAGAAGCTGAGGAACTGTTTCAGAACCAGGACTTGTGTCTGAAAGGGTAACTCTATTTCTCTTTTCATTTTTTATTTTGCCATCTGCAGTTATTTTTGATTTTCATAATATGGTTCTTATTGCCTACAGGCTGGTGGAAAGTGAGTCAATCAGGCACTTCCGTGCAGAGCCCTGGGAAAAGAGCAGAGATATGGAACTGGAGGGATTGCTGTGCTTAGATGATATAAATTCAATATATTCCCAGTCCATTATAAATTACTATTGAAACACAAAGTACCATAACCATACTATGATCTTAAGTGAAAATCTGCTTTTCATTTTGTTTAAAGTTTCACTCCAATATTGTGGACTTAAAACAATGCTGTAATCTATATAAAAATACATACGCTTGAGTAAAAGAAAATATGTAACTTTAAACAACGGCAATTGTCAAAGTCAATATGAAGGTTTTTGTGAGCTTTACTACAAACACTATAAATAATGCATTGTCAGAGCTTTAAAAGTAAATCAACTAGAATGAAATATTGCAATAGGTAGACTCATGTGGCCATGGCTGGATGCCTTAATATTCTCTTTAATGATTGGCTATTCATCACACCTTATCTTTCTATATTGCAGTTCACCACTACTCAGATCAGAAATGAAATAAGAAGTTATAAAGCTGAAAACATATCAGTCTTTTGAAATAATATTTTTACCAGCAATAGCATGCACAATTTAAAATGATTTATGACATGCATGACATATAATTGCATTATTAATTACACGTTATTGTACTGGCTCATTGTGCCACACACAATTTACCAGGATACCTGAGTAAGGGAGGTGAAGGCTTGGATTTCTTCACTTTGTCTCAGTACTTCTGGAGTCTTTTGTAGCTAGTTTGATAAGAAGGAAAAAAACTTTGCAGTAGATGCATGTTAATTAAATATTTTTCTGAACCACACAAATTATTCATTCACATTCCAGACTGTCGAGTGGATTCATCATAATTTAACAAGGCTGTCAGTTGTCTAGTAATGAAAATAACATTGAGAAATGTGTGTGGATGGGAAAAAAATGAAAGAAATAAACACGTAGATAAAAGCATGAGTAAATCATTGGAAGACAGCAACAGCAGCCAGAAAGAGTGCTAGAGCCATCAAAGAAGAAGTGTGAACATTTTGTATCAGAAATATGGCCTTGGTTTCAGGATTCTCCACATAGATATTCTTTCTGAAGAGTGAAACTGTCTTTGCTTGTGCCTGTATAATGTGGTGGAAGGTCTCTTCAAAATGTTCTACACTAGTCAGCAGCAGTCAGGGAAGATCCAAAAAAAATTAATACTGCTATGCAAAGTAACTGTTTTCATCGTAGATGACATTCCGATATCTATGTTAACTGGTCACAAATTCACTCTCACGTTGATTGGATAGCTAATCACCACATGCCACTCTCTTTAAGAGAACCAAGAAAGTCTGACTGTCACTGTGATGAGATTCTGCATGTCTAACATCAATACTGTAAGTTTCATTTCAATTTAGAGTTTATGACAGAAGTTGTCGATGAAACAGCAAACCATTGACTATATTTGATTTGAGAGATTTAGTGTAATATTTTAGAATACACACTTTGATAAGCTGCTATCATCTTAATTTAAAATGTACCAAATATAATCATGGGCCCTGAAAACAACTAAGTAGTTTAGCCAAATATGGCTGAAATCAAAACCTAAGCTGAAAGTAAGGGTGACAACATTCTAACATTTGCTGACTCAATTTAATGTAGAATACAACATTTTTTATCACTGTGCTTATTAAAATTAATGACAAGACCACAAATTGAATAACAAATAATCTATTAGTTACAACAATTATCTGCTTTTTCACATTTTAAAAGATCAAACAGAAAAGTGGTTTTGATAATGCTCTGTGTTTTGTCACCATTATCAGCAGTCTTTGCAGCTATTTAATGGATGTCAGCCTAATCAATCACAGCATATTGAAATCGGGATAAACTACTCAGTGCCATAATCTTCTGTGCACAGTAAAAACTTGTAAGATTTGACTTACTCTAATAGCACAAATATAAAGTTCAAACAGTTTGTATATAGTTCAGTTTCATGAACAAAACTGACATCCGACAGCATAATTTAAATTGCCATCTTTGGCATGGATATAGGCTCTTCCAGACATCTATGAGATTAGGGTAATCTTAAAAAACGTACTTTGACTCAGTGGTTGAGTATAAACATCATTTAATACATTGATCTTAAATTACCACCGAACTTGCTTGTAAGAATTAAAGCAATATTATTAACTGAATACTATAGTCAAAAATAATGTTGTGGTTGTTATGGGAGATTTCAACATGCAGGTAGACTGGGACAATCAGGTTGGTACTGGACCCCAAGAAAGGAACTTTGTAGAGTGCCTTCGTGATGGATTCTTAGAACAGCTTGTAATGCAGCCTACCAGGGAAAAGGCAATTCTGGATTTAGTGTTATGTAATGAACCGGATTTGAAAAAGGACCTCGAGGTTAATGAGCCATTAGGAGGCAGTGACCATAACATGGTCAGGTTTAATCTACATTTGGAGAGGGAGAAGGGTAGATCGGAGGTGTCAGTGTTGCAGTTGAATAAAGGGGACTATGGGGCCATGAGGGAGGAGCAGGCCAAAGTTGACTGGAAAGATACACTAGCAGGGATGACAGTGGAACAAAAATGGCAGGTGTTTCTAGGAATAATACAGAAGGTGCAGGATCAGTTCATTCCTAGGAAGAAGAAAGATTCCAAGGGGAGAAAGGGACGACCATGGCTGACAAGGGATGTCAGGGACAGTATAAAAATTAAAGTGAAGTAGTACAACATAGCAAACATGAGCGGGAAGCAAGAGGATTGGGTAATGTTTAAAGAACAGCAGAAGATAACCAAAAAGACAATACGGAAAGAAAAGATGAGGTACAAAGATAAGCTAGCCAAGAATATAAAGCAGGATAGTAAAAGCTTCTTTAGGTATGTGAAGAGGAAAAAATTAGTTAAGACCAAAGTTGGACCCTTGAAGACCGAAAAAGGTGAATTTATTATGGGGAACAAGGAAATGGCAGATGAGTTGAACAGGTACTTTGGATCTGTCTTCACTAAGGAGGACACAAACAATCTTCCTGATATAGTAGTGGCCAGAGGATCTGGGGTGACAGAGGAACTGAAGGAAATCCACATTAGGCAGGAAATGGTGTTGGATAGACTGATGGGACTGAAGGCTGATAAATCCCCAGGGCCTGGTGGTCTACATCCCAGGGTACTTAAGGAAATGGCTCTAGAAATCGTGGATGCATTGGTGATAATTTTCCAATGTTCTATAGACTCAGGATTAGTTCCTGTGGATTGGAGGGTAGCTAATGTTATCCCACTTTTTGAGAAAGGGGGGAGAGAGAAAACAGGGAATTATAGACCAGTTAGCCTGACATCGTGGTGGGGAAGATGCTGGAGTCAATTATAAAAGATGAGATAGCCGAATATTTGGATAGCAGTAACAGGATGGCATGGATTTACGAAGAGGAAATCATGCTTGACTAATCTTCTGGAATTTTTTGAAGATGTAACTAGGAAAATGGACAAGGGAAAGCCAGTGGATGTAGTGTACCTGGACTTTCAGAAAGCATTTGATAAGGTCCCACATAGGAGATTAGTGGGCAAAATTAGGGCACATGGTATTGGGGGTAGAGTGCTGACATGGATAGAGAAGTGGTTGGCAGACAGGAAACAAAGAGTAGGGATTAACTGGTCACTTTCAGAATGGCAGGAAGTGACTAGTGGGGTACTGCAAGGCTCGGTGCTGGGACCGTAGCTATTTACAATATACATCAATGATTCAAAGTAACATTAGCAAATTTGCAAATGACACAAAGCTGGGTGGCAGTGTGAACTATGAGGAGGATGCTTTGAGAATGCAGGGTGACTTGGACAGGTTGGGGGAGTGGGCAGATGCATGGCAGATGAAGTTTATTGTAGATAAATGTGAGGTTATCCACTTTGGTAGCAAAAACAGGAAGGCAGATTACTATCTAAATGGCGTCAAGTTGGGAAAAGGGGAAGTACAACGGGATCTTGGGGTCCTTGGCACGGCGACGGCGGTGGCGGAGTCTGCGGCGGCGCGACTCACTGTTGCAGCGGCCCCTACAGCCTGTCTGTCTTTTTTTTATTTTTTGTCTAGTTAAATGTAGTTGTTCGTGTTTTTTAAAAAAATACTGTTTTTAACTGTGTACATGTGGGGGGCGGGGGGGGGGAAACTTTAAAAACTCTCTTCCCTGCACGGGAGACCCGACCTTTTTACTGTCGGGTCTCCGTTGTCGTTGGGGCCTAGTACCGTGGAGCGGCCTCCAACCGGAATGACCTGGGGGCTCCAGTCGCGGAGCCTGCGGACTTACCATGGTCTCGGAGCGTGGGGAGTGGTGGTGGCTCGCTGCTGCGGCCCGACTCCGGACCTCGGAGGCTCCAGCTGCAGCCGCAGGTCCGGTGGACTGTGATATCGGGAGCTCGCAGGTCCGTGTGGGAGACCACTTTTCGGAGCTCCCGCAATGCGACTTCTCCCGCCTGTGTCGTGGGGGTTGGAACGACCGGTAGCGGGTCCGTACATCGCCCGGCGCGGCTTTAATGGCCACGGGACATTCCAGCGCCCGCCTGAGGCTCCAACTTTGTGACTTTTGGGTCTGGAGCGGGGCCGTACATCGCCTGGCGCGGCCTTAAATGGTCGTGGGACTTACCATCGCCTGCCTGGGGCTTCGACATCGGGAGAGAAATGGTGCAGGGGAGAGAAAAGACTTTGCCTTCCATCACAGTGAGGAGGAGATTCACTGTGATGGATGTTTGTGTAAATTGAATTGTTTGTATATCTTGTAGGAATTGTCTTTGTTTGTATGGCTGTGGAAACAAAGTTTCGTTTGAGCCTCACTGAGGTTCAAACGACATGGAATAAAATATTGTATTGTATTGCATTATTGTATATCAGTCTATGAAAGTAAGCATGCAGGTACAGCAGGCAGTAAAGAAAGCGAATGGCATGTTGGCCTTTATAACAAGCGGAATCGAATATAGGAGCAAAGAGGTCCTTCTGCAGTTGTACAGAGCCCTAATGAGACCACGCCTGGAGTATTGTGTGCAGTTTTGTTCCCTAATTTGAGGAAGGACATTCTTGCTATTGAGGGAGTGCAGCATAGGTTTACAAGGTTAATTCCCGGGATGGCGGGACTGTCATATACTGAGAGAATGGAGCAGCTGGGCTTGTACACTCTGGAGTTTAGAAGGATGATAAGATTGAAAACATAAGATTGTTAAGGGTTTGGACACGCTAGAGGCAGGAAACATGTTCCCGATGTTGGGGGAGTCCAGAACCAGCGGCCACAGTTTAAGAATAAGGAGGAAGCCATTTAGAATGGAGACGAGGAAACACTTTTTCCTCACAGAGAGTGGTGAGTCTGTGGAATTCTCTGTCTCAGAGGGTTGTGGAGGCAGGTTCTCCTGAAGCTTTCAAGAGAGAGCTTGATAGGGCTTAAAAATAGCAGAGTCAGGGGATATGGGGAGAAGGCAGGAACGGGGTACTGATTGGGGACCACGAGTGAACATCTGGGAAGAACGGAGTGGAGGCTGGCTGGACTATGGTGCCTTTCTCACCTTGGTGCCACTGTGTTATGTTGTGTCGTGGACTTTCACTGTTTGTGCTTTTTTTTAAATTCTATTTTATTTTTAATATGTTTTATTATTTTTTATTATTTATTTATTTTTTATTTTTATGATACTGCCTGTAAGGGAAATTCATTTTGTTGTCTCTAACTGAGACAATGACAATAAATTTGAATACAATACAATACAAGGATGATCAGCCATGATCACATTGAATGGCGGTGCTGGCTCGAAGGGCTGAATGGCCTACTCCTGCACCTATTGTCTATTGAATATGCCAGGACAAATATGCCAGGAGATTGCAGACTGCCACAGGTCAAATAAGGTTGTTATAGTGGGGTATTTCAACTTGCCCAATATTGACTGGGAAAATCATAGTGTGAAGGGTGTAGATGGGGTGCAATTTCTTAATGGTGTTCAGGAGAGTTTTCTCCAGCAGTATGTAGAGGCCCACACGTGTGAGAGGGCAACACGTGATCTAGTATTGGTAAATTGGAAAGGGCAAGGAATTGAAGTGTTTGTGGAGGAGCTTTTTAGGACCAGTGGCCACTGTTCGATTAGGGTTAAGATAGTTATGGATAGGGACAGGGTGGGCCCTCGTGTTAAAATCCTCAATTGGGGTAAGTCCAACTTTGAGGGTATGAGAGAAGGTCTCACTCAAGTTGACTGGAGTAGGTTATTTGAGGGGAGAGGAACATCAGCCAAGTGGGATGTTTTTTAAAGTGTGATGACAAAAGCTCAGGATATGTACATCCCCGTTAGAGTGAAGGGCAAGGCAGGCAAATGTAAGGAAGCTTGACTGAGGAGGGGAATAAATGAATAAATGCTTTATTGTCATGTGACAAGTCACAGTGAAATTCTTTGTTTGCATGCCCAAATGTATGCAAATAGTTGCCACATAGAGAGGGTACTCAGAAAGTATCCCTGTGCCAGGTCCCCCCAAGGTTGTCCCCCAACATAGATCCTCTTTTGTTCCTTCCCCAGGCTGCGGTGTCCTTACTTCCACATGTCCGTCTTCGTCCTTCGGTTGGCACCATCATCGACCGCCGCACCGACCTCTCTACTATCACCGCCAGATTCTCTCCTCTCTGGGAAGTCTAACATGGGCAGGACCTACACAGTGAATGGTAGGGCTCTGGGGAGTGTTGTAGAGCAGAAGGATCCAGGTGTGCAGGTGCATGTTTCCTTGAAGGTCGAGTGGCAGGTAGATAAGATGGACAAAAAGACTTTTGGTACATTGACCTTCATCAGTCAGATTATTGAATATAGAAGTTGGGAGGCCATGTTGCAGTTGTATAAGACGTTGGTGAGACTGCATTTAGAGTATTGTGTTCAGTTCTGGGCACCATGTTATAGGAAAGATATTGTCAAGCTGGAAAGGATTCAGATAAGATTTATCAGGATGTTGCCAGGACTAGAGAGTCTGAGCTATAGGGAGAGGTTAAGTAGTCTGGGACTCTATTCCCTGGAGCGCAGGAGGATGAAGGGTGATCTTATAGAAGTGTGGTATAAAATCATGAGAGGAATAGTTCGGGTAGATGCAGAGTCTCTTGCCCAGAGAAGGGGAATCGAGGACTGGAGGACATAGGTTTAAGGTGAAGGGGCAAGATTTAATAGGCATGTGAGGGGTACCTTTCACACACAAAGGGCGGTGGGTTTATGGAACAAGCTGCCGGAGGAGGTAGTTGAGGCAGGGACTATCCCAACATTTACGAAACAGACAGGTACATGGATAGGACAGGTTTTGATGGATTTGGACCAAATGCAGGCAGGTGGAACTTGTGTAGCTGGGACATGTGTGGACAAGTTGGGCCGAATGGCCTGTTTTCACACTGTATCACTCTTTGACTATGAATTCAGGTCTCTCCCTAGCCTTTCTTGGAATCACATTAGCCAGATGAGTGGGTATGAATGGACAGACTTTGAGATATGGCTAACTTGTTACTTTAGTCAAACAATTTGGAGAGTCTTCATTATGCATGTAATTTACAACCACTACAACTTGCATGTACAGAGCACATTTTAATGTCCCAAGAGAATTTGACAGTCCAATATGGAAACAGGAGTTGTAGCATTTTATAAATGTTAATAGGTATTATATTATACCTATTAAATGGATATTATATTATATACCTATTAAACTGTGAATTGATGTACTTAACGTAGACCTTCCTTCCAATCACATATAACACTCAAGGCTAAATATCTCAAATGATACCGCTGAATTAATGGAGTCCTTTATAATCCTTTAATACAGTCCAGTTTCTAATACTGTTCCCTACTAATACTGTTTATTACATGACCTGACATGAAACATCCTTCATTTTATGTAGATAACTCTAAAAGCTATCAGATTCAAATGGATGAACAAAAGAACACATTTTAAATTTCAAATTATGAGAATAATTATGTGATGAGAGATCTCTTTTAACTGTGCCCATTGGTTTTCATTCAGAGACACAGTCCCCTACGGAACAGAATTATAAATTTAATTATATGTTGGTTCTTATATTTGCTATATCATGAATATGTTTCTATGGTAACTGAATTGGAACAATAGATGTATAGCTGTAAGAGAAATGTTTCTAAATTTGCAATTATAAAAAAATCATCAGTGGAGTGTAGTGTGTATTTCTAATTGGTTAGTCACTTTAATAGATGGAGGGGCAGGTAGTGTAGAGAAAGCAAGGACTCTGCAGAAGGATTTGGGTAGGTTGAGAGTTGGCAGAGAAGTGGCAGATGGCATATAGTGCAGCAAAGTGTGGAGTCATGCATTTTGGAAGTAGGAATAAAAGCGTAGAATATTTTCTAAACGGGGAGAGAATCCAGAAATCGGATGTGCAAAGGGACTTGGGAGCGCTGGTGCAGGATTCCCAAAAAGTTAATCTGCAAGTTGAATCGGTAGTAGAGAAAGCAAACTCAATGCTAGCATTTATTTCAAGAGAGCTCATATACAAAAACAGGGATGTAATGCTGAGGCTCTACAAGGCACAGGTCAGGACACGTTTGGAATATAGTGAGCAATTTTGGGCAACATATCTGAGGAAGGATGTGCTGGCTAGAGGAGGTTTACAAGAATGATCCTCGGAATGAGTAGGTTAACATAGGATGAGTGTTTGATGGCACTGGGCCTGTATTCGCTGGAGTTTAGAAGAATGAGGGGGGGGACCTCATTGAAATGTACAGAATAGTGAAAGGCTTGGATAGAGTGGATGTGGAGAGGATGTTTCCATTAGTGGGAGAGTCTAGGACTAGAGGTCATAACCTCAGAATTAAAGGACGTTCTTCAGGAAGGAGATGGAGGAATTTCTTTAGTCAGAGGGTGGTGAATGTGTGGATTTTTTCGCCGCAGAAGGCTGTGGAGGCCAAGTCAGTGGCTATATTTAAGGCAGAGATAGATAGATTCTATCTCTGTATGGGTGTCAGAGGTTATGGGAAGGTCAGGAGAATGGGGTTCGGAGTGAGAGAAGATCAGCCCTGATTGAATTGTGCAATAGACTTGATGGGCCAAATGGCCTAATTCTGCTCCTATCACTTATGATCTTATGAAACCATTCACAGTATCTATTGGCAGGATCTCAGTTTGGACAACTAGAAACTGTTTGGATAAATAATTTCCTCAAGTAAATGCATCCTATCTACTCGGTCAAATAGAAGTAAATGATCTCATAGCATTACTCAAAGTAAAATAGAAAATACTACTGGCATCCAAGACAATATACTTTCTTTAAGCAACATTAGTCGTATCAGATAAAAAGGTAATTTACCTCTTGTTTCTGGGACATTGCTACTATTTTTGGTGCAAATATCACTATGACCAGGTGACCAACTATGAGTGTTCAGGTTTCTCGCTGCAGTTTCAAAGCAAGTAGAAAAATAAATCTGCATTTGAAGTTTCTTGTTACTTCTCACAAAACATCTCAAACTATTTGATATACTATAAAGCTGCAATTTTATGCAGGTAAACACAACAGCCATCTTGTATACGTACCAATGTCCCACAGTCAACATGATGTGAATAGTCAGTTAATTAGTTTTTGGTATTGTTAGTTGATAATGACTGTTGACTGGAACGTCACAACTGTCAGCCCCACTTCAAATGTAGCCCCAGAATCATTAACGTTCACTTGATCCAGCAGATGGAGTCTCAGTTTGAAACTCTACAAAAGATGAAATTCGTATTGCAGCAAACCCTCGGCATTAAAATGAAATTCCAACCTGCATTATATGCTGCTGAACCAAAGAGCTTGAATCTGAATTGTTTTTGACATGGCGGCATTAATATCATGAGTTGAGCCAAACTAACAGTAGAAAATTTGAATGTTTGAAAGTAGAACAATGTATATCAGCATAACCAGAAAAAAAAATCAGAAGCTCTGTATCAGTACACCACAATTTTTAGGACTCTTTCTGATAAAGTTACAATTCATAAGTGTAAATATGAATGGTTTGAAAAAGAAACAATGTAGTAATTTTTTGGCAGACTACTGGAATAAATGTTTTATTTGCACATTTTAAAAAACATGACTCATGAAAAGAGAATGATGTGGAAAAATGTAGCATTAAAACTGTTCCTTAATGTAAAAAAAAACCCTGAAAAGAAACAGATTGTTAATAATCAACTTAGGCTGTTAGTGCAAATTGTGTTTGTATAACACTGAGCGCGCGTGATTTGCACCTTGTGTAGATTTTTAGAGTAAGCACAGCTGACCGTGCTGAGATGCTACTGGGAATTAGTAGCATTTCAGATCCCACAGAGTTGTCACAAAGGATAATTTAATGTCATTAAACCTCCATTATCGTCTGCAATAGCAGCTGATCTCACTCTCTCTCTCACACAATATGTTTATGACACTTTTTCTTATGTGGCTAAACAGTTGTAAGTGCTTTGGGTTTAGGTTAATAACTAGTGCTTATGCAAATATAATAATCCATTCAATTACTCCTGCATTGTGCATAGTTGATTCTGGAAATATCAGGAGTGTAAGAGATTTCTAATTACCTTTAGATGTTTCACAACTTAAATAAAAAATGGGGAGGAATCATAAACACTATTAAATGCTTGTTACTTTAAGAAATTGAGGAAGAACTTGTTTGGCATCACCACCAGAATGGAGTCAAGGTAAACCTAAAGATCAATTATGGAAAAAGTTGGTTAATTTTAAGAAACATTACATTAATTTTAGTTAAAATAGTTTCTGGTTTCATGATGCTGAGACATGTTTGTTGGTTTGTGTATTTTGTCTTTATCTACTAGAATTTGCCATACCAGTATTTCCAATATTATTGTTTGCATGTCATTAGTCCATGGTATGCATATAATAAACACTATGGCTCCTGATAATATCCCAGTTGTGGAGATAATGACGTACAACAAAAGTAGGTCCTTCACAAAACTAGCCTCCCCAAAACAAAGAGGGTGGCACAGTCACGCAGTGGTAGAATTACTGCCTTACAGCACGAGACCCATGTTCGATCCTGACTACGGGTGTTGTCTGAACGGACTTTGCACGTTCTCGCTGTGACCGCATGGGTTTTTTCCGGGTGTTCCAGTTTCCTTCCACACTCCAAAGACATGCAATTTTGTAGGTTAATTGCCTTCTGCAAATTGTCCCCAAGGGGTAGGATACAACTGGCGTAAGGATGATCGCTGGTCGGCCCGGATCCAGTGGGCCAAAGTACATGTTTTCACGCTGTATCTCTAAACTAAACTAAAGCTGTTGCAACATTAGCCACATGGCAATGTGTCATTACTATCTTGCCAGCCTCATCCAAATCATCATGAAGGATTTATTTGAAATGTCATTATATGACATTTAAACCCCTGTCCCACGGTACGAGTTCATTCCAAGAGCTCTCCCGAGTTTGCCCTGATTCGAACTCGGAGATTTACGGTAATGGCCACTCGTCGGTACTCGGGGCTCTCGTGGACATTTTTCAACATGTTGTAAAATCTTCATGAGTCTTCCCGTGCTTACCTGCCATTAGCGAGTCTTCCCGAGTACCTGCCGTTAGCGTTATGAGCCGCTAAGAGACGTCCCCGAGCTCAGACGTACCCGCTACGTTTATTCTCCATGCTTACCCCGAGTTTGATTTTTTTTTAAACTCGGGAGAGCTCTTGGAATGAACTCGTACCGTGGGACAGGGCTATTACACCTCAATAATCTGATCACTGATCCTCAGTTCAGGTTCTGCCTGAGAAATTTGACCCCAGATGTCATCATAACCTTGATTCAGATCTGGCAATCATAAACAATGCCATATGTAGGGTAAGAGGAACTACAACATATTAATCACACACAGCACCAAAAAGGTCTAACTAAATCTGAAGTAATTGTAAACAGAAAACTTTCATACTGAGATACCGTGGTCACTGAATATCACTGGAATTCCTCAGGGAAGTGGCTTTAGCTGCTTATTGTCAATTTATTTCCCAAAATAATTCTGCAAATAATTTCTGAGAACATTTTATTGAATCTCCAACAAGATTGTTGTGAATTCTGACAAAATAACCGGTGGATACATGGCCTTTTAACTGGATTCTTTTCATTACTTTATTATAGAGGAAAGAGTTATTTCCCAATGATTCCACAAAACTCAGTCTCATTTATTGGCCTTGGTAAACATCCAAGCTCAGGTTGACAATTGGTGGTTATCGTCACACCATTTTAATCTGACCATCAATGACGTCAGGATTGGTATTCCTGCAGCAACACGTTGGGAAGGACCAAATAAATTGAACTGGACCAGCTATATCAACATTGTAACTACAAGGGCAGGGCAGAAGCTGGAAAATGTGCATTCATCTCACGATCCCTGGAAGCTCTCAACCTTTAAGAACTCTTGTCAGGGATGTGGTAGAAAACCTTACATTTACATGAACAGACACAGTCACAATAACACTCAAGAATTTGATATGACCCAGATTGGAATGTTTCATTTGAGTAATGTCCACATTCTTGGATTCAATATTGATTCAAGATCCATTATCTATATGTTGTCACTCCAGTATCCTCGAAATACTGGTGCACTTCAAAAACTCTTCACGCTTACTTTAACATTGTATCTCTTATTACAATTGTATGAAATGAGTATACCACTAAAGATGGCAGAAAAATATAGTTTTGGTACATTCAGGGTTAACTCGCTAATAATCAACCATTACAGCTTAATGTAAACTCTTGGCCTTGAATAGTTACCTTTACAAGTATAGGGTTGTGTCTTAGAGGAAAAATGATATGGGAGATTTTCAAACTAAAAATTGAAATAATTTAAAATATTTCCCTTTTTGTTTCTTTTGTATCTCTCTCGTAATATATTTCCCTATATTTATTTCACCTTCCAGATACTATTTAAAGCTTATTTCCTGGTTGGGATGCTGTCCCAGGGTAGGTAGTTCCAACAGACTGGTTGAAGAGCCTTGCTAATTGCTTTGTTCATGGACACTACAGATTCCTGTAGAAATAAATCCAGATTAATGGAAATCTCCAACTAGATAGATAGCGTTGGTGAGGTGAATGGTCAGTTATAGAGTCATAGAGTGATACAGTGTGGAAATAGGCTCTTCGGCCAAATTTGCCCACAACGGCCAGCGTGTCCCAGCTACACTAGTCCCACCTACCTGTGCTTGGTCCATATCTCTCCAAACCTGGCCTATCCATGTTCCTGTCTAGCTGTTTCTTAATGTTGGGATAGTCCCTGCCTCAACTACCTCCTCTGGCAGCTTGGCAGTGTTCCATACACTCACCACCCTTTGTGTGAAAAAGTTACTCCTCAGATTCATATTAAATCATTTCCCCTTCACCTTAAACCTATGTCCGCTGACCCTCGATTCACCTGCTCTGGGCAAGAGACTCTGTGCATCTACCCAATCTATTCCTCTCTTGATTTTATACACCTTGGGAAGAGCACCCCTCATCCTCCTGCGCTCCAAGGAATAGAGTCCCAGCCTACTCAACTTCTCCCTAGAGCTCGGACCCTCTAGCCCTGGCAACATCCTTGTAAATCTTCTCTGTACCCTTTCCAGCTTGACAACATCTTTTCTATAACATGGTGCCCTAACAGTTCAGTTCAGTTAGGTAGAACTGAACACAGTACCCTAAATGCGGCCTCACCAATGCATTAGACAACTGCAACATGACCTCCCAACTTCTATACTCACAACTGAATCAATGCATACTTTTGGAGCATCTTTTTATTCTTGCTCTAAGTGTGCTTGTCACCGGGATTACCAACATATCCTGTCCAACTCTAAATGTCTCTAGTTTGCGGGGCCAGTTCAGAAAGCTGTTGGGAGACAAGCTCATTCGTGGGTTTGGAGTGACAAAAAGGACAGACCAGGTAGTCATAGATAGACAATTGAAGGAAGAGGCGACGTTTTGGGTCCGACTTCAGTCTCGCCTCGAAACATCGCCTATTCCTTCTCTCCATAGATGCTGCCTCACCCACTGAGTTTCTCCAGCATTTATGTCTACCTTCGATTTTTCCAGCATCTGCAGTTCTTTCTTAAACAGGTAGGCAGCGCTGGTTTCCTTTCCGTAAGGCCATGTGTGTCAAATGGGTTTTTAAAACAATCATGTTGTGCTGTGGACATCATTACAGATTCAAACATTTCCAGCATTATTTAAATCACAAACCTTAGATTTCTCAACTGCCATATTGAGATTTGGACTCTTACCTACAGATTAATAGTTCAGGCTATCAAAAGGCGATACAAGTAGTTCAAGTACTTTGTGCATTACCTTTTTAAGACTTGTTATACTAGTTCCAGTAGCTATATTTAGCAATATATTCCATCTAAGTGCAATTAGTGTTTGTTTTTCATCCAACTCGAGTAAACTGAACCCAGTTATTAACATCATTGCTGGTATTTATTTGCAATTGGTTCATTGGAACGGAAGTCACAGCACTGAGAGAGAGTGGGGAATGCATGGAGTCCTGTAACACCCATGGGGATGCATCTGTTGTATCAGGAAATGCCATTGGATTTTACTTTGACCACTTCATGTCACGTTATTCCCTTTATCATGTATTTGTGCACAAATGGCTCAATTGTAATCACGTATTGGCTTTCCGCTGACTGGTTAGCATGCAACAAAAGCTTTTCACTGTACCTCGGTTGGTAAACTTCACTCAAACTCGAATAGTTATCATTCTAACGTCACATGGTTTGCCAGCTGGAAGGAAGTTGGCTTTTTTGTTTCCAGTCCATTCAAGCTATTGCAGGGATTATTCAAGTGAATCATTTCTCAGTTTACTGCTGCATTCAAAACAACAATATTTTCCAAACATACACACCCTACAATGGGATATTTGTTATTGAGCTACAGTATCGGATATTCAGACAATAAGACCTCTTTGCAATGGGTATGTTCCCAAGGTGCAAGCGCCACAGATTATATCATGTGCCCATTCAGATACCAGATAAACCACAAATATAAAGCAGGGCAAAGGAAAAGAATGTTACTGAGCATGTATGGAGATAATGTGTGATGTCAACTTAACATAAGAAATAGGTTTTCTGGCCATTTGAACCTGACCCGTAATTTCATTATGATCTCTCACATAAGCATAATCTTTACGTGGTCAAATATTTCCACATCCCTTGATTTCATTTAATATTCAGGTATCAATTAATCTCAGTTTTAAATGAAGACTACAATTGAGACTCCACAGCCCAATGACATACACAATTTTAAAGTCTGAATAAGGGTCTCGACCCGTAACGTCACCCATTCCTTATCTCCAGAGATGCTCCCTGTCCCGCTGAGTTACTCCAGCTTTTTGTCCATCTTCGGTTTAATCCAGCATCTGCAGTTCCTTCCTACAGGACTTTTAAAAGTCCAGCACCAACTTGAGTGAAGAAATCTCTTCTCATCTCAGCCTGAAATTTCTGAAACTCGCAGAATCTGCCCATAAGTTTCAATCTCCTCAATCAGGTGAAACAACTTTAATTTTATCTCAAGTTCAAAAATGTTTTGCTAAAATCTCTTTCTTCTAAATTCTAAATACATTTCTAGTCCACGTAATCTCTCCGATATTGCAAACCTGCCCTCCCTGGAACCAATCAAGTGAACCTTCACTTACTCCCAATATGGCAAGTGCATCCATGGATAAGGAGACTAAAACTGTATGCAGTACTCCAGGTATGGTCTCACTCAGATGCCATACAATAAGTCTTTCTTTCCCAGGATGGAAAACAGGATGACATTGATTGGAGAATCGGGGATGAGGCATGGTTCCATACATTTGCATGTGCTTGAGGTTGTGGACTGAACTCATGCAAAGTTTTGAGCAGCAGTTGATGCTACCTGTACTACATTTAAAAATTGACAACATACAGAAAAACACCAAGAGAGCCACTATGGTTTTTCCAAATAATAAAAACATTTGAAGCTTATGCTAATCCAAGAAAAATCAACTTAAATCAACATCTTTTTGTGATTTTTAGTTTGTGAAATCTTAGAAATGGAAAGCTTTGATATTATCTTTTCAACTGGAGCTGTCAGATAGAACACCTATGCTGGTGGGAATTAGGGGCTTGTGGTGATGGGAGGCAGGGCTTCTCCTTTTGGCATGGTCCCACTGTGATTCTGGAATGGGGCCAATCATATAACTGCATGGTTTCTCTGCAGGATTTGTGCTCTACAGAGCAAATCTGTCTTGGCAATTGAAGGCAATCCTTTTATCTATCTGCTGCACACTCACTAAAGGAAACGCGGAATGATCGCGTTAAAAGGACCCCTTAAGATAAATACCTCTGAACTAATTGCCAGGAGCAGTGCAGACATTAGGAACTTTTAGTAATTATGGAGACTTGAATTTTCAACCCTTCAAGCTTATTCTGCCATTCAATTCCAAAAACCTTCCTTTGTTCCAAATTTAAGTAACTAGAAGGAAATAATGAGCATTAACTCTGTGACTATCAAAATGTTTAATGATTGACGACTTCTTCACAACCTTGTTTTCTCCTCATCTTTTCATCCTTTGCCATAATTATCTATTATTCTGCTCATAAATTTCCCCTACTCTTTCTTGTGTCTCCATATCCTTTATATAAGGTAACCAGAACCATATGCAATGTTCTAAGTGTGCTCTGAAAAAGGTTAAAAAGTTTTAGCAAAACTTGCGTACTTTTCAATTCTATTCCTCCATAAGGAAATCCTGTGGCTCGTTTTTGCTCTTTTTTTTATTATAGCCTTGTGCTGCTCCTTCCTAACATTGTGCCAGATTCAGCTATGTTCGTATCCACCACAGTGCTAGATTTTCTTGCACTTGCTGTCGAGAAGCATTTGATTTAGAAAACCTTGAAGGGAAAAATGATAATTCTGTCTCACAGAAATAATGAAAGTAACTAACTGAGGTAATGGGATGAAGAGGATGGTGGGGAGGGGTTGGAGCAAGACGGAATAAACACGAGATAAAGACTGAAAGAAACATAGACACAATTCTATTATACTTTTTTTACTGTGTTTCCAAAGGACATGTAGATTTTGTAGTAGTTGCAGTGTAGATTTACTAAAATATTACTGGGGCTAAAAGGGTTAAATTACAAAAACAGATTGCAGAGTGTAGTTTACTTTCCCTCGCTTATAGAGGATTAAGGGATGATCTAATTTATTTAAGATGATTAAGGTATTTGAGAGAGTAAAAGAACTGCTCACGATAGTTGGAAGGCTTGAAGGGGATAGAAACTTAAAATCAGTTAGGATGTTCAGTAATTTCAGGATGTGTATCTTTCATATAAAAATGGGTAAATTGAGATCAATGTTTTTCAAAAAAGTTGTTGGGGGTTAGATTATTGCTCAAAATTGGAAAGTGTGACAGTTTGATTCTTGTTAGGTAAGTGATTGTGAACCAAGTCAACTAAAAAGAGTCAAGATTTAGATTAGCAGGAAACAAATGGGGGAAATGGAACTGGTGGGTTCCTCCAACACAAGACATACACCCAATGGGCCAAATTACTTCCTTCCATGTAAGGAAATACAAAATTACATTTTACATAATAGGGCGGCACGGTGGCGCAGTGGTAGAGTTGATACCTTGCAGTGTTGGAGACCTGGGTTCGATCCTGACTACGGGCGCTGTCTGTACGGAGTTTGTACGTTCTCCCCGTGGGTTTTCTCCGAGATCTTTGGTTTCCCCCTACACTCCAAAGATGTACAGGTTTGTAGGTTAATTGGCTTGGTATAAGTGTAAATTGTCCCCAGTGTGTGTAGGATAGTCCTGTGCAGGGATCGCTGATCAGTGTGTCGAAAGGCCTGTTTCCGCACTGTATCTCTAAACAAAAAACTAAAAAACACAAAATATTACATTGGGAGAACTACTTGCTGATGTTGGTATAGACAGGTTTAAAAACAATACATGGTGACATTTCCTTTTGTTGCAAACTCAATTTTAAGAGCTACATCCTCATAGAAAGACCTAAATTAATATGGATTGGCAACGCCACCAATTCCTCACTGACCATTAACAAAGGGAGCACCTCATGGCTGTGTGCTCATTTCCCTCCTCTGCTCTCTCCATACCCATGACTGTGTAGCCAGACACAGCTCCATTACCATCTTAAAATTCAATGAATAATATCACTGTCATTGGACGAATAATGGGTGACAGGAGTCAAAGTACAGGAAAGAGATTGATGCTCAGGTTGAGTGGTGCCAAAACGACAATTGTGCTCTCAATGTCAGTAAGACCAAGGAGCTAGTTGTCATGCACCCATCTTCATTGGTGGACCGGATCTGGAGTCAACATCTTCAAGTTCCAAGGCATATACCTCAATGAGGATCTATCATAGGCCCAGCACATTAATGCATGTTGGCATGTCACCAAATACTTTATCTAACCTCCACAGATCGACTGTGAAGAGCATACTGACGGGTTGCATCACAGCCTAGTTTCGTAATTCGAACATTCAGGATAGGTGGTGGTTCCAGAGTCATGTGCAGTGCCCAGTGGATCATAGTTAGCAACTTTTCTTCCACTCCCCAAAATGAAGGAAGCTACAGGAAGTACTGTCTCAAGATAGCTAATATCACCAAAGACCCACACCGTCCTGGCCACACTCTGGTCTCGCAGCTACCAATGGGATAGTGGTACACACACCCAAGAACCAACTTCAAGAATCGTTTCTTCCATTCAACTGTGAGGCTCTTGAACTACATTGCACACCTATCATGGACTTTGCACTTAGGCTGTTTGGTACTTTTGTTTTTGGACCATTTTTGTCTAGTTTACCTAGAATTTTTGCATATTTATTTGTTGTGTTGTTATTGTGCCTGTAAAGCTGCAGCAAGTATGAATTTCATTGTTTTGTTCCTGGTGCACATGACATTGAATCACTCTTGACTCACTTTAAAGCTGCCTTTTTAATTGAAATTTATATAGCTGATTCATTTGTCCTGGGGCCCAAACTGTGTTGTGGGCAGGATCAGTTTGAGCGCACACTTTTAATCAGATATACATTTTAAATCATATAACCTGATATGCAATCAATATACTCCTAAATTTCCAATCTTTTGCACTGATTCGGGTAATTTTCCCGAATGGCACTATGACATTTCAAAGCAATATTTAATCAGTCTTCTAATTAACACCTTTCATCCGTTGAGCTGATCTGGCTGCATATAATCATTGATAAATATTGACATCACTGACTACTTCACAGCTTGCAAGCAGCCAGGTTTACACAATCATTAGAATCAATTAAAGCCACTAATTCATGCTGAATCATTGCCCATTCAGCCTTCAAATGTTGATTCTAAATTGGGTACAGCTCAGTTCTGGGATTTTCCAAGGCAATATTCAGAAGTAACCTAAACTATTACTTAATTGATTAGGTAATAATAACCTAAATTACAATTGATTGTTATTTCTGAATATCAGGGATACCTACATCATGATAA
This sequence comes from Amblyraja radiata, assembly GCF_010909765.2. Taxonomy (NCBI): domain Eukaryota; kingdom Metazoa; phylum Chordata; class Chondrichthyes; order Rajiformes; family Rajidae; genus Amblyraja; species Amblyraja radiata. The sequence continues at coordinate 55,255,429 of NC_045957.1, read as the reverse complement.
TTGAATGATAAGCCTTTTGCAAAATGATTTTATTATACGTTAATTAATAAATTAGACGTTTATAGGCAATGTTGACACAAAATAAGCAATTTCTCAAGTTTTTCCTTACTAAAAGAACAAAATTTCAATTTTCTGAAGCATGTAAAAGTCACACTACAGTTGTTTCAATAACTGTAAGAAACAGTTTGAAAGAAAGTCAGTCCTTTTCAACATGTAGGAACAGTTGAATTTAAGATCAAAATATGGATTGTGGATTACAGAGGAATCACAGGGAACAAAAGGAAGATGGTAGAGGCCAGCATCACATCCAAAGCTGGGCCGAGAGGTCCTCTTTTATTAATATTTCAGTCATTTCAATGGGGATATTTGCAACTAGGATCTGGGCGATCTTGTTAGTAGTGTTTGCTGCATCTGCTTCTTTCTTTCCTTAACATAATGAGCCAACCCGCAAACATATTCCCCACCAGCACCTCCACTTGTGTATTGTTTCTGTTTCAGGCCCATTCCCCTTTTCGATCCATGCCCCGCACTTTGATTCCCACCATCCATCTTTCCTTCCTGATCCCATTGTTCTTCGGATGTGAGATTACATCTCCCAAAAAACAATCCTTTAGTCCTCACAAATGCAGTCTCATTTTTAATCTCCCTTCCCTCTTTGAAGTTGTGAAACCCATTGTAATCCTCCTGAATCCAGGCCGAACTCCTCATCTGAACCAGTGGATATCACTCCATAGATTATCTGATCGTTACGACAGATGATTGCAGCAATTTCTATGAAACAATGGATAACTTTTAGAAAATACTTCATTTGCTCTAAAAAGCTTTACCACAATATACAAACCTTTTGTTTTATTTAGTCGTATACATAAGCCACCCTCAACCAACCCATCTCCTGTCCCAATCTCTCTCTCTCTCTCATCAGATACTTTTTTATAACCTTGCATATCATCCACTCCATATATACTTAAGTAGCTTTTGACAAATTTAAATTGATGACAGTCCTGTGAATTTTCTTTGAATATTTTGTTAAAGAACAACATAAATATAGATTCCTACTGCAAAACTATTGCTGTTAAGGAGACAACTATGGTTGTTAAGGCCAAAAGAACCACAAAATTTCACTGAACTTATCTTCTGGGTTATGTAGAACAGATCGGCACGAGTTGGTCCATGTACAGTCGCTGTCCCTGCTGCTTTGTCATGGCAGATACTGTTAAAGCACAGGGTCTTATATTTGTCTGAAACAAGTTGTTAGTGGATGCACACTCACATCTTCATTCAAAAATAATGACGTCATGCATGCAGTCCCATAATTTTTTTAAGTTTAATATCATACGGACCTTTAAACAGTACATTCTGAGGAGTTATTTTTTACAGTTGCAAATATCTGTTGAGACTTCAGGTGCACATCAAACTGAAGATCACACTCAAGTGTTAAAACAAGTGCTTAAAAGTCTGAAGATGGTTCTGACCTGAAATGTTGTCTGTGTAATCCTCAACAGATACTGCCTGACCCAATGAGTTGCACCAGCACTTTGTTTTCTTTACTAAAACTCAGCTGTGAGAAGGTATGATGCATTCCTGCAGCTAGCCTTTAAAATCAGACATAATGTGGCGTTTTTTTCCCCTACAAAAATAATTTAATGTTGCTGCTCCCATTTTAAGATTTTCTCCACCCCATTTTTAGATTTTCAGTCCCTTTTCCAGGTGTGTTCCAGCTTGTCTCTTGTCACTTCCTCTTGGCAGGCGAAACCCCATCATTAGTTTAAAGAAAATCCAGTTCACTTCTTGTAACACGTGTTTACAGAGGTGTGATCAAGATTATCACTTTGTTTCTGGAAGGACTTTATTGAAATGTTGTCACCACGTGGAGAGGGTTCTGGAGACGGGCTCAATGTATGGAAGGAAAACGTTTAGAATGTAACATACAGCTCCCTTATGTTGAGGTTAAAGCATTGCTATGTGAAGACATAGGACTGAATTGTCTACTCTTCCAGCAGTTTGTCCTGTTTTATGTCTTCCTATTCCCCAAGAGGACTCTCCCTCAGCTGCATACAGACATACTTTCACTGGCTTGGGCAAAAAGACAGCAAGAACAACAATTCCAGTCTCTGTTGATTTATTAAACCAACTGCCCTGGAACTTAGCGAAGCATACGCTATGACTTGAGCGACAGCCAAAAGTAATAATCAAGCAATTTACATACAACCCTTGCACAAAACCGTAAAATAGCATAACACACTGACAAACACGATCAGTTCACGACTTGCAAACAGTAATAGTGGCCTCAATTCAACAAAGCACACCGATTCATCTCAATCCATTATTGTTCTGCATATCAGTGGAGATGTATGCTCACCCTTTTCATAAGATTGCACTGCAGGGCTACAAAGAAGGAATTAGACTGCTAGATGTATGCCGTTTGCTCAAAAGTTTCCTTTTATGTCGCAGGTTTCCTGTGAGTTATCTCCAGTTGCAGTCATCTGCAATTCATCCAATATAGCAGTCAAGGGCCTGTCCCGCCCGCTTGGGCGATTTATCAGCGGACTGCCGGCGACTGTCAAGTTCGTGGCACTCGCTGAAAAACCGGGAACAGAAACGGCGATTGTCAGAATGGAACACACGCGCACACGCAAACACATCGCCAAGGCGGGGGCCAGGGAAAGCGGGGGAGTGTTGTCTGAAATTCACATAGTGCAAAGCCAAGGTGATAGACACACACCGCGATGAACAGGAAGGTTAAGACAGCTAGCACAGTGTACAGCAAGTCCTTTAAAAGAGGGGGGGGGGGGGGGGGGGGGGGGTGGAGGAGAGAAGGAGTGGAGACACTTTTCAGAAGCCAGACAACTTTTAATAAGCCAGAGATACACAGATATGAAGTTCGGCGGACATTTAACATTACCGGTCGGTTCTCCTTGGTTCTGAAAACTTGTGCTTACGTTTCTTTCCCCCCAATGAGCCAATGAAAATGTCCGGTCAGCAAAGGAGATTAACTAAAACCACCTACGTCTAGCTCGACTACCTATAACTACATGGCGACCCCACTACAACTGCACCTACGACTACAAAAGTATCGAATTTCTCCATGGCGACCAATTTATGGTCGCAGAAAAACTTCTAACATGTTGAAAAATTTGTGGTGACTAGTTCCCAGAATGGGAGAACTCCTCGCGACCATGAAGGAGACTCACCAGTGAACATGTAGCAACTATGTGGCGAGCGCAGTCGCCTGCACTCGCCCAAAAAGTCACCTAAGTGGGACAGGCCCTTAAGGCACTTGGCAGCTTGCCACATCACAATTCCGTTAAATAGTTACAGTCAAGCCACACAAATGATTATCTTCAACAAGAACGTAAACACTTAGCATTACTTTTGCTAGGTCCCAAGCTATCCTGTAGAGTTCCTTGAAATGATTTGGTGACTAGAGCAGCTTCCAGTCTGTGTAGTGTGTGATTCACATTTAATTCTGGAAACTCTTTTCACTGGCCACAAAGGGAAATTAGTTTCATTCTTGCTATCACTATTCAAATGATGTTTCAACTCCTTAGAACCTCTGGTAAATCCATACTTTAAGGTTTTACATCATGCTGAAATCAGAAGATGCAGGTCTCGCCCAATAAATCATCCGTCGTTTTTATTGTTGAGAATGGAAAACCATAATCACTGAGGTTACCAGGTTTTAAAATAAAATCTAATTATTCTTTGACAGATTGGTCTTTAAAACAATGAATATGACACAACATTATCTGATTTAAAGAATATAGCTGTTTGGTCCCTGGGCGCTTCCAAGCATAACGGTATAAGACAGACAGCCAGCTATAGGAATTCCAGCAGAAGTGCAAGCTACACAATCCCACAAGTTTTTTTTACACCACCAAACTAAATCAAGGTCTATATCAGCTTTATTTCCACTCCCTTTTTAATTTCAGCAAGTTCACAGGTTATAGGAGTAGAATTAGCCCATTCGGCCAAACGAGTCTACTTCACCATTCAATCATGGCTGATCTCTGCCACCTAATCCCATTTTCCACCTTCTCCCCACAACCCCTGACACCCATTCTAATCAAGAATTTATCTATCTCTGCCTTAAAAATATCCAACTTGGCCTCCACAGCCCTCTGGCAATGAGTTCCACTGATTAACTACGCTCTGACTAAAGAAGTTCCTCCTCACATTGTTAAAAGAGTGTCCTTTAATTCTGAGGCTATGACCTCTGGCCCTGAACTCTCCCACCAGTGGAAACATCCTTTCAACATCAACTCTATCTATGTCTTTCATTATTCTGTAAGTTTAAATGAGGTCCCCCCTCAACCTTCTAAACTCCAGTGAGTAAAGGCCCAGTGCTGTCAAACGCTCATCATATGCTAACCCACTCATTCCTGGAATCATTCTTGTAAACCTCCTCTGGACCCTCTCCAGAGCCAGTACATCCTTCCTCAGATATGGGACCCAAATTTACGCACTGTACTCCAAATGAGGCCTGACCAGTGCCTTATAGAGCCTCAGTGCCACAAAACCCATCTTCACTCCCACACATACACTTTGAATCAGCATTCTAGCCACCCGAGGGTGGAAATTTTAAAAGAGTCATAATGCTGAGTGAAGAAAGGTCTCATCTTAATGCTAAATGACTACTCTGAGATCTTGTTCTCCATTGATATTGCCTAATAGTATAGTGTTTTTATTTTTTTTGCTATTTCCTCTCTTCATCCAGCCATATCCCTCATTCCCATAGCTACTCTATTCTTTCCTCCTTTAAAATGCTAAATGACTGTTTTCTTATTCTGACATCTAGTGTCCATATTGTGCCATCTTTATTAATATTATCTCCTGTAGTGATGCACATTGAAGAGTATATGGCTGGGTACACTGCGGAAAAAACAACAAAAAGCCATATGATCAGTTGAGAAAAAACAAAGCTAATGTTTCCAGTTATTGGTTTTTCATTAGACTTTTCTCTGCAGATGCTAGCTGACCTCCTGAGTATTTCTCTTTTGTAAAACAAGAAACAAAATGTAAATGTTCTATCATAAATGGAAATCAAAAATCCACATAGGGTAAAATTAATCAGTCAGAAAAGCAAAAAAAAAAGAAGCAGAAATTGCTCAACTGGTCAGGTAACATCTGAGGGAAGAGAAGCAGAGTGAACATTTCAGGACTAAAGCACTTCATGTGGTCTTTGACGTGCTGCGTGTTTCCAGCAGATGTTTTTTAAGCTCTCTATGTTATTTTTAATTAACAAAGAAAATTAATCAGGATGTACTTTGTGACTATACAAATTGCAGTAGAAGTACAGAATTCAGAAATTATCTTAACATTAGCTTCAAAACATTAATACTGCTAACAATTTTGAAACTGAGCGCAGTACAAAATCGAGAGGTTGAAAAATTCAGCACTTGTTAATTAACACTCTTCAAATCATTACCATCCAGGTCCTCTATTAAAGACTAATTCGATTTAGAACAATGGACCACATCAGGTTGGCTTTAAACAAATTGCCAAATTAAACAAATCCCTTCACCTGCACATGAACCATGTCCTATTCCCTGTATATCTATGCGCCTAATCTAAAAGCCTTTTTATACCCGCTTCCAATTCCATCCCTAGCACCACGTTCAGACACCTAGCACTTACCGTGTAAAAAACATGCACATTTCCTTTAAAGGCTCTCTCTACCCCCACTCTTCCCTCTTCCTCCCATTCCCGACATCATCTAGTGTATGATATTTCTAACCTGGGGAAAACAGATTCTGACTCTCTCTCAGAATTTTATAAAATTGCCTTAGCCTCCAGCCCTCCAGAGTCGACCATCCAAGTTTGTCCAATCCTTCCTTACAGCCAATATCCTCCCATCCTGGTATCCTAGTCTTCTGCACCCTCTCCATAGCCACCACATTCTTCCTGTAACCAGGTGCCGCAAGACCCAATGTGCAACCTAGCTAAAGTTTTATAAAGCTGCAACACAAGTTCTTGACATCCTCGATGCCTCAACCTTCTTTACCACTCGATTTACTTGTGTTGCTACTTTCAAGAGCTGTGGATTTGGATCCCAAGATTCCTCTCTACATCAGTGCTCTTGATCCTTCTATTACCTGCATACTTTCCTTTTACATTTGATCTCCCAAAGTGCAACAGCTCACAAAATAAAATCCATCTGCTACTTCACCACCCATATCTATAACTGATCTATATCCTGCTGATGGTCTTCTTCACCTACATTAACTCCACTCATTTTTGTGTTCCCTTAAATTCACTAACAACCCATCTACATTTTCATCCAAGACATATACATCACAGAATACCGAGGCCTCCAGCCAGAATAACGCCCTGCCACCACTACCCTCTGTCTTCTATGGGTAAGCCAGCCAATTCTAAATACAAATTGCTGAATCACCATGAATTTCATGCATCTTTATCTTCTGGATAATCCATTCGTTTCCAAATACAAGCAAATTGTATCCCTTAGAGTCGTCCCCTCTCAAAAACAAAATAAAATTCACGACTCAAATTAACAAAACTCTTCAATGACAAAGTGCTTTGAAATTAGTCTTCCAAATCAGAAAAGATACTACAGAAGCAAAAGATGAATCCCGGAGTAAACAGAAAACAGGGTCTGAAGGGAAATATCTGTGAGTGAAAACATCCACATTTCATTTCACATCTCAAATTATACAAAATAAATAAAATAAATACATGCTCTCTGGGATCTAGCCATATCCACTCCATGCTCGAGGCTGCATTTTATGTTTTATTTTTATTTCCTCTGCTTTCTTCTTTGTGCAATTCCAAATGGTTCAAAGCAGACTGCAACTCTCGGAATCACCCTTAGGATAATTTCAGAACCTGGGTGATTTTCACCAAATACCAACAGTGAGCATCTTCAAAATGGGATTACAGAAAAGCTCCAATAGATTTGTAGTTTTGACTTCAGAAGGAACTTGGTATCAGATGTATGCAAAATAAAACATTAAAAACTCTCATCTGCAAGAATGAAAAACCTTGCATCAAATCTTAAAATGCATGACTTAAACAGATGTGCTGATTTTTTTTTACCCAATGAAAAAATATATTATGAATACATATTTGTACTCAAGATACCAAGGAATGAGCATAAACCTTCCTGAATCTAAAATAACCGTTTAGGTATCTGCTTTGTGTCTGCAATTCGGTTGTCTGTAAAAAGTTAAACATCATGGTCCATTGTATATTTTCAGGTAACTTGCATCTCATGGTAACATCTGGATAACAATTTGGTAACAATTACCTAAGTTTAAACTAAAATAATGGTCCTGATCTACTTACATTAGGGAGACTGATTGTGAAGCAAGTTCTGAAGAATTTTATAAACTTTTCAATATTGCTTGGTGTAGTTTCAAGTGTAGCAGCAGCTTGTGGTACCTCATCTAACACTTAGAAGTTCGTATATCAAAACTAATTGCAAGCAAAGTCTGCAGAAATGCACTTCACCGCATGTCTTGCCAAATGGCAAGCAGCTGTAGGACCCTGGAATCTGGTTGATTTTGCTCCTCTTTGTCTAATGAGGCATCTTGTTGATCTTCCACTGAGATTCACCAACTCAGCAACATTTTAAATTGAGTCTGTTACCTTCTGGTTTGCATCATGTGCACCAGTTCTGTATTTACAATATTAGGACTCTCAGTTACTGGAATAACCATAACAAGAAAACAAAGCTCAAGACTGGCATTGCAATGGAGACAACTAATTATAGTTAGAGTCCGTGAACAGATGATAAATAGAGAGCAGGGGCGGGGGGAAGCAGTGAAAATGTTGATTCATTGGTCAGTCAGTAACACTTTCAGTTATTTACATACATTAATTGTGTCACCACACATCTTAAAGCTACTTTCTAAAAAATAAGAAACTCTTTTAAACAGTTTTGGGATATGCACATTAATACCATTTGTGAAAGGTGATTTTGTGCCATCACAGAGCACACACCAATTTTCCCCCTGTAAAACTGTAAGTTGCAGACGCCACTTATTGATTAGTTCTGTGTTAATGTACGCATGATACACAATTGGTTTTTTTAAGTGTCCTGTGAGCAGTATCTCCAAACTGCCTTTTATAAATTCTGAACATTCACAAACAGCAGAACCAACCAAGTCTATGGATCAAATGCAGGGTTTATGTGATTTTCAACGACTGCTCATTAAATAACATATCTTGATCAGTGTTTTTAATTACAACATGCGATTTCCTACAATCTGGCAATGTAATTTTTCCAAAGAAAATATCAGCAGTTACAGTGGTTACAGACCAGTGGCTGTACAACTTTGGTAGAGGTCAACATTCTTTAATTTTGTAATGTGAATGGGGCCAATAGAGTTGTAACAATAAGTTGTTTGAAAGGATTTCAATTACTAACAACTCATTCGGAAGACCTAACATTGCTTATAGTCTTTAAAACAAAATTAGAATTAAGATGCAGCTTTTTCTTTTTGCGAACTCTCTGCATCAAATAAGCAGCCATACATATTTTAATACAATACTCTGACTACAGCATGATCATTGACATAACTGTGCTTTAAAACAGATATTTGTAGAATTGGAAACCATTCTGGACTCACAGACCTTAATCTATTAATTTTAAGATTACATTTTGTAAATTTAAACAATGCCCAAAGCCGTGTAAAATATTGAAACAAAACAACCCATATTATAACTGCTGTAATGCTTAGTTTAAATAAGGCAAATCTGTTACTTGAAAGGATTTTGGATTTACTTATTTCTCCCAAGTTTCCTGCAAATTAAAACCAGTTCCCACAAACTGCAAATATTCTGCCAATTTATTTCTTATTCCCTGAATGAAGACAATTCCATATATATCTGACCATTATTCTATTTGGGTCTTAAACATGGTTACGTTTCCATTCAGTTTTAATTCATGCTTTTTGATTGTTAAGCATTTTCAAACTCTGACCAAACACAGTGGACACAAACAAATAAAACTCATACCAGTAAAGAGGTATCACTTAATATTTCAGTAACAAATCTGGGTCTTGCATGACACATCATGTCATAATCTTCAAACTTTTCCATGTGAATTTCCTATCTATTCATATCAATAGTTTATTGTTTAAGCTACAATAACAAAGCTCATCAAGAGTTCTGACTAGACTTATGCAAATAAAAGACAGTTGCATTTAAAACCTGTAATAGGAATGCTTGTCCCATTCCCCTCCCCCACCCCTTCACCCTTAACCCCTTCCCATTTTCATTCCAATGAGGAGCAGCTCATTTCCATCAGAGACAAATGTCGGTAGGACTGATGACCATCCAGTTTATGTGGCATATTTCTTGGTCCACTGTCTTGCTATTCTGTCATGTTCAGCCCTGTTAGTCATATACTGTGTGGCTATGCTCCCAACCAAAGGATCCGCTGCAATGAAACACAAGATACTGATTAGTAAGTACTTTGCTTTGGGATAGACCATGCATTATAGCATTCAAATGTCTCATTCCCCTTCTCCCACATTCCATCCATAAAGCAGCATAATCAGATAATCCCGCATAAGTGACTAAATTATCATAATCGATTTTATTCCAATGGGAATATTTGCCAGTGGACAATTAACCTGGAGCAATCCTGGGTTTTTCTCCTTTTCCAGTGGATTGTGAAGGCAACAGCAGCTTTCCAAGCGTAAATGATTGATTTACATCATCAGCTAAATATGATATATATGATAATAAGCAGCGACTATTCCCACCATTGCTTCTTTGTAGAATGTAATCAATTCATCAGGCACGACCTTCAGACTATAGAGATATAGTCCCTTCGGCCCACCGAGTCTGCACAGACCAGTGATCACCCCACACACTAGTACTATCCCACACCAGGGACCATTTACAATTTTACCAAAGCCAATTAACTTACAAACCTGTTTGGCTTTGGGATGTGGGAGGAAATCAGAACACCCAGAGCAAACCCACACGGACACAGGGAGAACATTACTAACTCCATACAGACAGCATCCGTTGTCTGGTTTGAACCCAGGTCTCTGGTGCTGCAAGGCAGCAACTCTACCACTACGCCATTGTGTTGACCTACCCTACTGAAATCCAGGCAGATTTATTCCGATCAACTGAAACTTCTCTGGAGCTGAACACCTTCATCCCAAATAGCAGGGTCTGGTAATTTCCCCAAGAAAAAAAGTTCAAATTCCAAGGAATGCCACCCATGTTGGAATCATAATGAGATGCAGCTTGAAAACAGCCATCAAGTCCACCAACCACCAATTTATGCTAATCCTACACCAATTCTACTGTTTAGTTACCTTACATTCACTCCAACTCCCTTCATATTTTATTACTCACTTACCTAAAATTGACAGGGTCCTATTAACCTGCCAATCCACATCTTTGAAGTACAAAAATAAACCAGAGCACCCAAAGGAAATCTATGAGGTCACAGCGAGAGCATGTACAGACAGCACCCAAAGTCAGGATTGAACCCTTGTCCTGGGCATGTTAGGCATTGGCTCTACTATCTCTGCCACTGTTGTGGAGAAGTGTGATTTGATCAATTTTGCAATACATATGCAACAGTGTCTGTAATGAGGAAAATGTTGAAGCAACCAAAACCACCATATTTTAATTTTCTTATTTTAAGGAAAATCTTGATCCTGCCAGTCTGTCATTCTCTGCTGCCTTTCATCATTGACATGCCAAAATCAGCATGGACAAAGTAGCAATTCAATATTTTCTTGGATTGTCTGGCATATGATTCTCTTCCACCACTATTAATACTGATAGTGGGTAATTCAACGTTTCCATGGTTTTACTTCCACTTTCAACTTCGTCATCCTAGCCAACTTCCCATTCCAAATATAAATTATGAAATAAAATGGTTGTTTTTGGAAACGCATTAGGATTTCTTATTTTATCCCTCCCTGGATTTTGTATTTCTCCAATTTGCTAAGATCAGAGGTTAATTTTGGTTTACCACCTGACATCAGGAAGGAGAGTCTGAAAATAGTGACCTCCAGGTTCAGGAACCACTACTTCCCAACAACCATCAGGCTTCTGAGCACTACAAACACCAGCTAAACTTCAAACTATGAAATGTCTTGGTTGCACGAGGGACTTTGGGCTTTTGTTTTGTTTGCCATTAACATTTTTTTTTAATGTAACATTTTTTTGTTTGTTTTATTATGCTAACTATTGAGTACTACGTTTAAAGACCTGTTATGCTGATGCATGTAAGAATTTTATTGATCCATTTCAGCACATTTGAAATATTACTCGATTATTATCTTGACTTTGTTTTTTCCCCCATTTTAATTACATGTTTTTGTGTCATGCCAACATCATTAACCAAATATGCCCTTAGTCCTTAAAAGGACCATGTTGTCTACAAACTAGTTGATGCCATAAAGGCACAATAATCAGATGGCTTGTGACAGGCCATTTAACATTCTGTTCTTCGGCCAACTGCTGGGAAATAAATTAACATTAAAGTCCCAAGGCATTGTGCCTGGCTAAACAAAATGTGGACAAATAATGTATTGGGTTGCACGCTCTTGGGACCAGGGTCTTGCTCATAAGAGACAAGGGTAGATTGTGAGCTAGAATTCACAATTGCAGAGAGGGTGCAGGCAGGGGCGTGGTGAAGGGGCAATCAAAGCAGGTGGGTAGAAGTTAGAGTTTGGTGGATGGTGAGGGAGATGGTAATCAGTAATTGGAAGTTGTGGGGCAACTTGAGAGTGGAATGGGAGAGGGGTAGAAGAAGAGCCTGTTTTAAAGGGAATCCATGCTATTCTGGTTCACAGCATGGGCCTTCAACGTGCGCATGCAGTGGCTGACACAAAATAGAGGTACTACATAATTTCTAGCCCAATATGGTCCCGAATTGAATTAGTCGCTTTCTCACTCTCTTTTGTGGTTTCAGCAGTTTTGCTCAGTTTAACCACAGAATGAACGTCTTATATCATCACATGGAAGCCAACATGCTCAAATCTTGATTCTGTTAGTGTTCTGTATTTCTCTCTTTTAAGCACAGACATTTTTCTGATCACTGGAAAGTGAAGTTTGCGCTGTTATTTTAATGAATTCTGGCTAATTACCAAGAACTTAATCTAATGTTACCCGCTTCCCTTTTGGTTCTGGCACATATGTTGCAGAACAGTTCTGTATACGTGCCAGAAACTGGAATAACACGCAAACCTACATACAAGTAAAAAAATCACCCTTCATGACAATGATCCCCTTACTTTACCTTGGACTAATCCCTTCATTTTGTCACTTCACAGCTGCTACTTGGTATTATATGCAAATCTGACTGGTGTATTAAACCCTTCTCTGTTTTTTAATTCTACTCTTGAATCAGATATATTGATGTGATTATAATTATGTTTATAACTTATGATCTTGCTCATTAGCCATTTACATCTACCTATTGAAACTCTAATACTGTTCCATCATTGTTTTGACCCAAATTTCCTTCTAGGATATCCCTGCATTGTGACCCAAAAGTTGCGGAGTTATAGACAATAGGTGCAGGAGTAGGCCTTTCGGCCCTTCGAGCCATTCAATGTGCTCATGCTGATCATCAACAATCAGTACCCCGTTCCTGTCTTCTCCCAATATTCACTGACTCCGCTATCTTTAAGAGCCCTATCAAGCTCTCTCTTGAAAGTATCCAGAGAACCGGCCTCCATTGCCCTCCGAGGCAGAGAATTCCATAGACTCACAACTCTTTGTGTGAAAAAGTGCTTCTTCATCTCCGTTCTAAATGCCTTACCCCTTATTCTTAAACTGTATTTTCTGCCACTGCCTTGCTTGAATTGCCCAAGAAACTCTGACCTTTTCTGTCCTCACAGAATAATCTTTTTGGCAAAAGACGAACACTGTGCATAAGAGTAGTTAGGAACTTGTCGCCCTGATCCTCTGTAATACTCTGGCCATTTCCGTTGTTCTCTGGTACTTTGTTATTCAGTATTCACTAAAGCCTGTAACTTGATAGGCTTTGAAGATCAAGAACAAATTAAGAACTGTCCCCTTCAAAAGATTATATAGATGTGGCACAGACCGGTCGAATGGACTGTGTTTACTATGTAGAAGAAGCGGGTTTGTAGTTACCTAAACTTATAGACTTCAATATTCATACTGTTGGGTTTCAAGCCGCCCTTGATGTGCTGTTCGTCCAATTTGTGTGTGGCCTCACTCTGGTAATTGAGGAGGTCCAGGAGAGAAGGGTCAGTAAAGGGCCTGTCCCACTTGACCGTCATTTGCGCTTCATTTACGCGTCATATGTAAAATATCACGCACGCTGACGCATTGGGTACGCACACTGCGTCCCGACATCCCACGTGTATTGCGTGGTGACGCATGGTTACGTCACCGTGCGTAACCATGCGTCACCGCACGCCGCAGGGTATTCTAATGACGTCACTCGCACCAGACGGCATGATGACGCGTGATTTGCGCGCGACGTCGCACGTAACGACGCGTCCATCTATTTTACATATGACACGTAAATGAGGCGCAAATGACGGCCGAGTGGGACAGGCCCTTAAGGGAATAGGAAGTGGAGTTAACATAGTTAGCAAATGGGAGATGCATTAGGCCTTGACAGACAGAGCGCAAGTATTCAGCAAAACGGTCGATACTAGGTCTCGCCAAAGATCAGGCCACATTGGAAACACCGGATGCAGTAGACAGGGTTAGAGGACGTGCACATGAACCGCTGTCTCACCTGTTAGGACTGTTGGAGCCAACTCTGGCCTTTTTTAACCATTTGCCTACCACAAACCTCCCTCACCGATATCAACCATCAACCTACTACCTACCAGGCTTTGTCCTAGCTGATCTTTCTTCCAGCTTTCTTCCATCACACCCCACAACCAGTCTGAAAAAGGATCTCGACCAAAACCATCACCTCACCATGTTCTCCAAAGATGCTGGCTGACCTGCTAAATTACTCCAGCACTTTCCCTATAGTCCCGTAAATTATTCTGTGGAAAGTACCGAGGTAATTCCCCTTTAAGGGCCTTGATTCATTATGTTTCTACCATTATGTATTTGATAGTGAATTCCAGATTCTAATTATGCAGAGCTAAAAAGTGCACTTCACACTTTCCCCTCTTCCCTCCAAGGTCCTTCATCCAAAGTTTAAATCTACGGACCGAGGTTCTTGACCCATTCGTTAATATGCAGAACTTACCTCCATTCACACTGAAACATCAGAATATACATGCACAAAGCCCGTCCACCATTTAGTACAATTAGAGCTGATCTGCCCAAGGGTTCACCCCCTCTTTGCCAGTTGTCAAAAGCCCTCAGCTCCCTGAACTTCTGAAAATGTATCCCTTCCTCTTTAAATATCTCCAGCGATTTGTCTCCACACCCCAATGAGGTAGAGAATTGAACAGTTCACCAAGCTCTCTGAGAAATAGTTCCCAGTCCTAATCTTCCATATTTTCTCCCATTTTCAGCCCACAGTGAAATAACAAGTTGACTTTGACAACAAGACCGTGATTGGAACTGACCAAATCAAATTAGATGATAGAGTATAAATCCTCTTACCAGGGTTGCAGTCTGTTAGAAGTGAACAAATTGACAGCAGAACCTTAGAGACCGTTAATGCTGGGCTCCAGTTATCCTTCAGGATATCCAGACAGATCACTCCTTGGCTGTTGATGTTGCAATGGTAAATTCTCGTCCGGAAAGTGACCTGTCAATTTTGTTAAAAATTAACACGTGTTCTTGAAAAGTAAGAAAGCAAGCTCTAATGAACATGTGCCCAATAACATATGCTAGAAACATGCTAAAGCAGAGGACAATAAGACATGTGTATGAGCCTTTGATTCTAAATCACACAGTGCTTACATAATGAACAGGGATTCACATGGATAGGAAAGTCTTCATTTGCATGAATTTTCATACATGATTTGTTTGTTTAAGGAACTACTCACACAGACTGTGAATTCATACAAAATCATAACATATACAGGTTGAACACCAAAGTGCTGGAGTAACTCAAAGTCTGAGGTAAGGTCTCAATGTCACCTATCCATGCTCTGCTGAAATCCTGACCCGTTGAATTATTCCAGCACTGTGTCCTTTCTTCTATTAACCATCATCTGCAGGCAATAATGGTCACCACTCCCGCAACTATGGTCCGTTATAACGAGCATTTACTGTAAACAGACCAAGGCGGAGGGAGTGCTGTCTGTAGATGACTACAGAGTCGGTAGTGGGGTCGGAAACCGGGGCTCTAAATGGCCGAAGTGATGATACGGGCTGGGGATGGATCAGCAGGTCATTCCATTCACATACAGATACCATTTTATATTTGTTGTTTAAGTTTCTAGCACTCCATGGTGCTTTACGGACACAGGAGGGGTGTCATTAACATGCCATTACATTATCACGTGATCTCTGTTGGTGCAGAAAATCGGATAATCCAGAAAGGCTCTGGAACCGAGGATGCCGGATAATTGGCTTTCAACCTGTGTTGTTATTTAAAACAGCCTATCAACTATTCTTTATTTTAAAAAGAACATTTTATTTTTTATAAATCATCATATCTTTACTGTATTCTACTTCAGAATTATAAATTCTGATTCAAATTCATGTTAAGAACACATTAAGCAATTCATTTCTTTCCTCCCAATTCCCTTGCTGGATCTTTATATGTCCCTAGTATTAAGCAATTTTGTCAAAAAAACTTTTAATAATTGACAGCTTTTTGTGCATTAAAGCACTTCGATAAGGTAAGGGATGAATTTGTGGATGGGAAATCATGTCTTACATATTTGACAGACAATAGACAACAGGTGCAGGAGTAGGCCATTCGGCCCTTCGAGCCAGTACCGCCATTCAATGTGTCATGGTTGATCATCCCCAATCAGTACCCCGTTCCTGCCTTCTCCCCATATCCCCTGACTCCACTATCTTTAAGAGGCCTATTTAGCTCTCTCTTGAAAGTATCCAGAGAACCGGCCGAGAATTCCACAGACTCACAACTCTCTGTGTGAAAAAGTGTTTTCTCGTCTCCATTCTAAATGGCTTACTCCTTATTCTTAAACTGTGGCTTCTGGTTCTGGACTCCCCCAACATCGGGAACATGTTTCCTGCCTCTAGCGTGTCCAAGCCCTTAACCATCTTATATGTTTCAATGAGATACCCTCTCATCCTTCTAAACTCCAGAGTATACAAGCCCAGCCGCTCCATTATCTCAGCATATGATAGTCCCGCCATCCTGGAAATTAACCTTGTAAACCTATGCTGCATTCCCTCAATAGCAAGAATGTCCTTCCTCAAATTAGGGGACCAAAACTACACACAATACTCCAGGTATGGTCTCCCTAGGGCTGTGTACAACTGCAGAAGGATCTCTTTGTTCTTGTTCTCTACTCTATTCTACTCTACTCTTATTATGAAGGCCAACATTCCATTCGCTTTCTGCACTGCCTGCTGTACCTGCATGTTTACTTTCATTGACGGATGAACAAGGACCCCCAGATCGCATTGTACTTCCCCTTTTCCCAACTTGACACCATTTAGAAAATAATCTGCCTTCCTGTTTTTGCTACCAAAATGGATAACCTCACATTTATCCACATTAAACTGCATCTGCCATGCATCTGTCCAATTCCCTGCATTATCATAGCATCCTCCTCACAGTTCACACTGCCACCCAGCTTTATGTTATCTGCAAATTTGCTAATGTCACTTTGAATCCCTTCATCCAAATCATCGATGTATATTGTAAATAGCTGCAGTCCCAGCACCGAGCCTTGCGGTACCCCACTAGTCACTGCCTGCCATTCTGAAAGGGACCCGTTAATCCCTACTCTTTGTTTCCTGTCTGCCAACCAATTTTCTACCCATGTCAACACTCTACCCCCAATACCATGTGCCCTAATTTTGCCCACTAATCTCCTATGTGGGACCTTATCAAATGCAGCTGAGCTTTTAGAAGAAATGACCAGGGGGTTAAAGAGAGCTGGGCGGACTTGCCTACATTGACTTTAACAAGGCTTTTGATGTGGTCCCATATGGTAAATCAAAGATTAGACCACATGTTATCCTGTGTGAGCAAGCCAGTTGAATACAAAAATAGGCTTGGTGGAAGGAGACAGAAGGTTGTACTGGAGACAAGAGATTGCAGATGCTGGAATCTTGATGAAAAAAATAAGCTGGGATGAAAATGGACAGACGGCGTTGAGTTGGGACCTTCATCAAGACTGCAAATGAAAGTGGAGTGAAAATTTGTTGTGTGGTGGACAGTGAAGCAGGTTAACTGAAACAACAAAAGTATCTTGATCAAGTGAATTTTCAAGTTGAATTAGCAGTAAGGAAGGCAAATGCAATGTTAGTATTTATTTCGAGAGGACAAGAATATAAAAGCAGGTATGTAATGCTTTATAAGGCTTTATGTTTATTTTATCCTCGGAGCCAAAAGTCAAATGAAAGATATAATGCTTCACACACAAATTTAATTTCCACCCCAAATTTTTTTCCCAATCTTTACTGATGCTTGTCTAAAGTGCAACGTCAAACATTTTATTGTTGATATTCTCCACCATGCTTAAGTGCAATCCTTCATGGCAGTTCAGAACCAGTTAGAAACTGTTAATTTGTAAGTCAAATAGACAACAAAAACCAAATGCATTCAAAACACTGCCTTCTGTTCACTCAATATTTACACTGATTGTAAGTGACAGCGCAATATTAACTACTGGAAATTGGTATATTTGGATAAAGTAAAACTACAATATCTGGACAGAGTACAAGAGAAAAGAAAAGTAAATCTTAATGCTATTTTGAACAAGGACCATTTTTGATAAGAATTTAGTTTAGTCTACTTTAAACTAAAAAGAAAATAAATTCACTGAAAATAAGTTTAATTGTTTAAAGTGGCACAACATTGTTCTCTACATATCAAGAATGGCGATATGTAAAGAACAGCGCTGCGATCTGAGCATTCACTACTGTGCCAAATCTCAGGATGGATTGTGGCAAAAATATCAAAATTTATTTATGCCTACTATATTCTGTTGTGCTGAAGCAAAGCAAGAATTTCATTGTCCTATCTGGGACACATGACAATAAACTCTCTCTTGAATCTCTTGATCTTGTGCTTTTAATGGAATATGTGGTTAGGGTGGGGGTATATGGGGGAAGAATGAAAGAGTGAAATAATTTCCATTTCTGATTAAGATTCAGTTACACCAGCTGAGAAGAAAAATTATGTAAAAGGTAGGTGTAAAAAAAAAAGGGACCAGCTTGCACATGCAAACAGCCTGCAAGCAGTTGTTGTTTAGGCTCATGAATCAGACATAGGATTTAGCTGCAGTACTGCGAACGGCCATTGTTTATTGCATTGAACACAAGTCTACACGATACGATAAACTGTTATTCATCCACGGACGGAAATTGGTCTGCCAATAGTCACAACATGCAAGGTACACAAAATTAAAAGTGCAAATCAAAAGAGAATGACAAGCAACTGTTGGCTGACTGTACAGCGCCTAAACGGGAACGATCAACAAAAAAATGAACAAACATAGATTTGGGCAGAGGATTCTAAAACTAAAGTGCTCCCCCTTCCTCCACACCGGGTCCCCCTTTGTTCTCCCACCGTCCCCCATGCCAGGTCCTCGATTGTTCTTCACGGCGGTTCCCCCACACCGGCTCCCCATTGTCTCCACCACCCCCACCCCACAGTAACTCTGTGCCAAGAAACTACAAAAGAAAAATAAATAATTGTTCAATGGCAATTCCTTTTGCAGGCGGTTGTTATTATAGCTCACTCACAGGATTAATATGACTCACACAAATCCAAAATGAAGCTGAACTAACATGAAATGGGCAAGTCTTAAAAAACTTACGGCAAATTATTTTCCCCAAATCAAAGGTACTTGAGTGATTATTATTATTCCTTATAATTCTGACAAAAGCAATTTTTATTCTTCCTACAAGATTGACTAATTCTTTGTGTGAGCGAGGGCTGTCAAAACAACATACAATGTGATGTGTGGGATGACTGTGGGGATAAAGGGAGGGAAATGTAAAGGAGATATGCAGTTTCAAACACAGTTTTCAAATGACAAATGTGAATACTACATCCATTTTTGATATCATGAAGTACTGTGAAGAATAGCAGTGCGAAACCCAGGAACGCCACTTACACATTTCATTATCTCTGTATGCAGCTCCTTAGAGGGAACTAGAATCCTTGACAAGGGAATTGATGTAGACAGCAACATTGCAAGACTCCTTACATTCTGCTATAGCTCAAATGTATCAATCATTCTCAGCACGAATAACACTGCCATGTTGACAATAGCAACATCTCACCACTTACGAATCACAACTCAAGCATCCATCAATAAAAAGGGACTCAATATAACTTTCAGCTTTCAGTGACAAAGTTTGATCAATTTAAACCATTATGGCAACCAACGATACCACCAAATTATAGGCAGAAGACATCAATATGAGGTACTGTTATAAAGTCTTCTTACCTTGGGTGGTTTAAAAGGATATTCTGCTGAGAAAACGATGTCAAGGAAGAAGACGCCACCTTCGTATACTGATCCAGGGGGGCCCAGGATTGTTGATCTCCATTCATAGACATTATCACCTTTTGGACCAGCACTGAAAAAAAATGTTTTCAAAAAGACAGTGTAATAAATTTCAGAACATTGGGCATTCGAAATATTTCAGCACAAAAATAGGTTAAAAATTGTTAGCATGAACTAATGAAAATTAGCATTAAACATAGTCAGGGTTCCATGTGATTTTTCATTAGTTGCCAAAGAAACAACAGTGGGAGAACTGAGACTGGAAAAGGTAAATCACGATTGGGAGCGTGCTGAGGAATGAAGAAAAAGAGTGGGGTGGGCAACGGGGTATATGTCGCAAGGACGAAGGTTTTTAGTCAAAGGGAAACAAGGAAGAACAAGTGACTGCAACTGAATTGGGGGGGGGGGGGGAGGAGGAGAGCAAATGGCAAATGAAAGGCAGATAAACTGTCAACTGGGTAGGCTGAAATTGGAATTACAGACGGGGTGGGCAGGGGACCATATTTAACATTAGTGGAGAGGATGTCTCTAAGTCGCTGCATTTTCTTTGGCCTTCAGCCCTTTGCTCAGGGAGGGTTATGGCTAAAATCTTCATCAGATCATGACAAGCAATTGGGAGATAGGGTAAAAGAAATGCATTCTTGGACAATTCCTGACCGTTTCTTGTTATTTTTGCCAAAGCTGTTAAGGCGTGAGATTACTGTGTGTTCAGTTATGAACTGTCGTATTACTGTAGATTCAAGGCTGTTGTAATTAATTAGTTAAGTTTTCACGGTCACTTACTGTTGCAACACCATTAGGCATTCAAGACCACTAATTATTTTTTAATATGTTACAGATTTAACAATGTGTGGTCAGAGTTCATTCCATAGCAACTCGATACATCATTCAGGCATCAGATTTATAAAATAGATGGTGTATAACAACAGATTAATGGACAACACAAGTGTCATTCACCCATAAACCTGTCTGTGAACTTGTCACTGAGCTTGGACCAAATCCATTACCATATTTTCTTTTGCAAAGCCAATTATTGGAATCAATTGTGAACAAGGAAGTCAAATGTTACAGTTGCAGATCACAAATGATTCTGGGAAGCAAATTAAAATATGAATATAATTCTACTTGCTCAAGAACATAAGGATGTAAGATGCATGTTGAATTGAGAAATCAATCAACAATTAAAATGTTTCTTCTTTCACTTCCACATTCTTCCCCTCACATTGCATCACACATCCAACAATCCTAATTTAACAGCCAGCCCTCAAAAAGTGCACAATCAAGACCCTGCTCAGGACCCCGTTTCTCAATAAAGGGCCTGTCCCACTTGGGCGTCATTTGCAGGTGGCGCGCGAGGATTTTGAGCATCCCAAAATCCTGGGGTTCCGCACGTTATCGCCTCACCATGCGCCATGCGTGCACCACAACACACCAACCAATTTTTAGGATGTTGCGTAAATGACGCCCAAGTGTGACCTGCCCTTAAAGCATTTAAGCAAATCATTCTCAGTTTGATCACTGCAGATCGTACAATTAGAAAATTACTGGTTAATTTCACACATGCACTTCCCAATGTCTTAGGGTGAAGAAATCTGCATTGCAGAAGAGATCATTCGCACTAAACCATAATCTACCACCTTCCAGAAACTATTCCTGGTGATTCACCTTTCTGCTATTGCACTAAAATACACATGCTTTTAAAAATGGACACATTTATCAGATGTGCATTAATTTGAAATGTTGATCACAATAATTGCATTTTCAGATAACGGTGATCTTGTCTAAAAGAACATTTAAATCAGCAAATCAATAGTAATCCAATGACTAGGATTACATTAATTAGATAAATAGAATCATGGTAGAACACTTCAATAATTTACTGCAAAAAGAGAACAGGGAATTAATAAGCGAGTTCGGTATTCCAACTGCGCGTGCCCAGGTCATAGGTCACTGGAGATAAGCATTGGAGGGGGCGGATCTGCTCTGTGTTATCTTTGGTTATCAAACCTTCGTTTCAGTGAGCGCTTTATGCTTCGTGCTGCTCCGCGGGGTTGGGGTCCATGGTCGTGTCTCCGGTGCCGCGGGCGCCGCCCACCGAGTGCCCCATCCTCATTCGGAGGTGTCGGGCCGGGCTCGGATCCGGCGTGAGGTGGGGGGGATGGGCTCTCAGCATCGGTGGGGCTGTCACCCGGAGGGCCGGAGACCGCCGACCGCGCCACTGTCTCTGTCCAGCGGCCATCGGTTTGCCCCCTCGGTGGAGGGCACGTCATTACAAACAGTGAGTCAGTCAGAGCTGGAATAAGCAATCAGTTACACTGGAGCTGCTTGTAGTCTTCCGGCATCAAAGGCCCTGCCGATTGAGGGTGTTGTGACTCAGACGGAGAGGTTCGGTGGCGGCAGGTGCCGAGTGCCAGCCACCGGCGCGAATGCACATGGGGCGGGCCAGGCAACATCTCAGGAGAAGGGTCTCGACCCGAAATGTCACCCATTCCTTTTCTCCGGGGATGCTGCCCATCCAGCTGAGCCGCCGCAGCACCCCACATGCACCCCCGCAAACGGACGGCGGCCGTCGGGTGGTGCCGACCGAGCGCCGATGCGGATGATGCGGCGGCTCGGCTTGACGGGCATCCCCGGAG
Organism: Amblyraja radiata; assembly: GCF_010909765.2. Taxonomy (NCBI): domain Eukaryota; kingdom Metazoa; phylum Chordata; class Chondrichthyes; order Rajiformes; family Rajidae; genus Amblyraja; species Amblyraja radiata. Next base: position 55,233,240 of record NC_045957.1, on the reverse strand, counting down.
AAAAGGAATGGGTTCCTCGGTTGTAGGAGCGGAGCCGGGCTGGGCTGGTGCAGGCGCCTCCCCCCCCCTGCGCCGGCTGCGGGCCCATGGGCCGCCATTCCTGGGTCGCCCCGGATGTCTTCAACTGCCCCCTTTGGCGGGGACGGGACACCAGGGGGGGGGTGTGGCCCATCGGCGGCTCGGCAGCGACCGCGGCGCCGGGGACACGAGCTCAACCCGGGCTGCGGATGAGGCGTGGGTCTGTGTGCGCTCTCCCGTCTCCAACTGGCATCTGCCCTCTCTCTGTCTCTTTCTCGCTGTTACACCCGCTCTCCGGCACCCACCTGTTCCTCAGATTAAATATATTTTTACACTTAAATCATGAATAAAGATAAGAATTTACACACAGTTTATGCACCCAGCGCTTAGATCGCTTTTTCTTTATAGCGAGTGACCTTTGACAAATCCCATGATTCCTTGTGTCTTTCGGCATACTGAACTCGCTTATTGGTTCAAATATTAAAAAGCAGACATGATTTCAGTTTTTAAAATTATAGCATGCTATGATGCTTTTAATGAATGGGAGCTCATTTGTTAATATGCATGTATCCATCTGTTGGGTATTCATAACCCAGGTACGACCTGTACCACAAAGACCAAAACCACTGACTGCCACAAAACTCCATCTCTTAATTCCAGTTCTATTTATTTCCCAAATTATTCTTTCAAGTTGAGTCAGATGATTTGTAGCCTCGATGTTTGTTGTAATTAGATTTTTGTGAAGAACATCTCACGACAAGTGCGCAGCATTGCCAAGACAGGCCGTTATACCTTCACTGCCAGACACTGGCTGCCTCAGCTCACCCATGCCTTCATTCCCCTGTTACTTGACCACTCCAACGTTCTCAAATGATGCACTGAGCCACAGCCTGGTCTATGCCGGTCACCCAGGGTGAATTCAGCACAGAGTCTCTCACGGGAGGGGGGGGAAGGGAGGGAGAGAGGGAGAGAGGGAGAGAGGGAGAGAGGGAGAAGAGGGATAGCTTGAGAGAGGTGAAGATATGCATAGGGGGATAGGAGAGAGGAGAGAGGGAGGAGGGGGAGATGAGGGAGAGATGCGAGAGTTACTCCTTTCTCTCTTTCTCTTCTTTTAGAGAGGGAGAGGTATCTTTTACCTCTTCTCTTGCTCCTGTCTCTTTTCTTTTCTTGCTCTTTCTCTTTCTCTTCTCTTTCTGTCTCTCTCTCTCTTTCTTCCTCCCCCCTGGTGCCCCTCAGAGTTTTGACTATAGGTGCCCTGGTGCTTGCCAAGCGGGGCAAAATAGCACGGCTTTTAGGTTGCCCGACGGGACTTTAGGTTGCCATTGGCACCCGGGCAACCTTTAATTTCGAGCCCCGATAGTCTTTTCACTGACTGGATAGCACATAACAGAAAAAAAACTCTTCACTGTACCTCGGTATATGTGACTATAATAAATTAAACTTATTGCAAATTCATATCATCCACATCTGAGCACGACGCTGACGCACACTTGCGATCACACCATCCCAAATGCAAATGGGATATTAAAACAATTAATTGACCCGGTGTTTGAAATTAACAAGCACCTAACCATATTCCTTCTGTGGATTTAAAGAGCAAAACTTCAATGTATTTATGTTTTAAAATATTCATAATTTACACAAAAAATCTGAGCGATATTGAAAGTGCAAGTCCACATTTTCATGGGAAGCAATGTTATTACCATCACTTATTCCTGCTTTTATGAATACCAGATTGCATCATTTACTCCAATGATGGTTTCCCAACAGAATTATTACTTGTTTCAGTGTGCCCACTAGGAAAAGTCTGTGCAGTGCAGCACAAAGTCCTGTGTCATGCTGCTGTCCGGCACAAGCCTTGACAAATCCCTTCGTATTTCTTTCCAGAACCTTCCTAGTAAAGGTGCATTATTTAAAGAAGAGAGGCAACAGTCTTATTTCCAGCTGCCATCACAAGTGCAGCATGCAGTGTGGCTAATATGCCAGTCAGACATGAAGGATCCAAAGGGTAGGTCATTCTTGCCACTAAGCAAGTATTTTTGCTGGGATGATAACTCTGGTGTTGAAACATAATACCAATCACTTTGAGTGTACACTCAAGGAACTGCCCCACTGAATATAATTGTTACTCAGAAATGAACCTCAGAAAACATAGAAACATAGAAAATAGGTGCAGGAGTAGGCCTTGTTTACACACCAAGAGCCAGCTGACCATGGTTGATCATCCAGAATCAGTACCCTGTTCCTGCTTTCTCATCATATACCTTGATTCCATTAGCCCTAAGGGCAATATCCAACTCTCTCTGGAATACATCCAGTGAATTGGCCTCCATTGCCTTCTGTGGCAGAGAATTCCAGATTTACAACTCTCTGGGTGAATAAGTTTTTCCTCATCTCAGTCCTAAATGGCCTACCCCTTATTCTTAAACTGTGACCCCTGGATCTGGACTCCCCCAACTTCGGGAAATTTTTTCCTGCATCTAGCCTGTCCAATCCCTTAATAATTTTATATGTTTCTATAAGATCCATCAAATCACTAATGTTTCATCTGCAAATATTCTATCAGTCAAATGTTTGTGAGGTTATTAAATAGCACCCCGCTCCTCAGTGTCCAGTGGTGGCAGGAACCAAGACTATGATATATACCCACACAGCCTTTGCAGTGACTGCATTAAGCTTCAGTGAATCCCTCAGCACACATTCCTGGCACCATAACTGTTCCTTGTAGTGGATGACCAGCAAACGTCTGGCAGGCCAAAGTGTGCCTTTCATCAAGTTGAGGATCCTCAAGCAGTGATTGATGTTTGTCCAAGTGTGCGTTTTTACAAACAATCCATAAACCACAAACTCCGAGCTTAACAGCTTCCTGAATGAACTTACAAAGACCACTGCATCCATTTCCAGATTTTCTTGGCAACCATGCATTCCACAAGGATGGAAGGGTCTGATATGGAAGCCCTATCTCACCACCAGCCAAACAAGGTCCAGGTGCTGGTTTGAGTTATTTGGTGATGAGGCATTCTGCCAGATAATTTTGATAGTTGGCTACCACCAAAACGATCCATGGTCTAAGACTCCAGAACATTCTTTGTAAGCCATGCCTGATTGGCCTGTGGTCAAAGTTGTTTTATTGCATTAACATTCCTATGAGGGACAGATGGCACAGTCTAAACAGAGCAGACGGTTCTGCAGCAACAGCAGGACAAGTGCAATCACAGCAGATGGTGACACTTGGATGTTTACACACCAAGAGTCTATCCACAGCTTAATGTAACCACACACAAAAGATGGCCATTACAATAATATCTACATTGAGTATATTCTTACCTTTTTTTTGGAAGCCTGTACATCACTTCCAACCAACATGATCCATCTTGGATCTCCAGATGAAATGGCAAATGGTGTGGGTTTCCACCATGGCGGAAGAGCAAGACATGTTTCATGTCTTTGCCGTGTACAGCAACAACAAGAGCATCTCACACCTGATGGCCAGATTCTTTCCGGCAATCAAGAGCGAGCAGTGCTCCCACATTCCCAACTTGGCTATTCACTTCAGCCAGTTCTTGCTACTTGCCACAGGTCAATAGACAATAGACAATAGGTGCAGGAGTAGGCCATTCGGCCCTTCGAGCCAGCAGCCATTCAATGTGATCATGGCTGATCATCCCCAATCAGTACCCCGTTCCTGCCTTTTCCCCATATTCCCTGACTCCGCTATCTTTAAGAGCCCTATCCAGCTCTCTCTTGAAAGCATCCAGAGAACCTGCCTCCACCGCCTTCTGAGGCAGAGAATTCTACAGGTTCACCAAACCAGAATTTTTAAAGTTTATACCAAGGATGTGGGCTTTGCAGGCTGAGCCAGCATTTAATTGTCCATTCCCGATTACTCTTGGAAAGTAGGTTTGAACGTAGGTTGTAGTCCTGGAGGTGTGAGTTTACTAACAATGTAGTTGGGGAGAGTCTACCCCAGGATATTGACCCAGCAACAGTGAAGGAATGATACTTTATATCCGAGTCAGGATGGGGATGTAGCTTGGTGGGCAACTTCTAGCGCATGTTCCCATGCGCTGTCCATGGGCCTCTAGCTGGTAGTCATCATGACTTTTGGAAGGTGCTGTCACAATTATTCTTTCTATTATTTACTGATGATCGAGAGTAGACTAATGGGGTAGTACTTGACCAGGTTGGATATGTGCTACTTCGTGTGGACAGGGCACAGAAACATAGAAAAATAGGTGCAGGAATAGGCCAGTCGGCCCTTCGAGCCAGCACCAACATTCAATGCGATCATAAGGTACACAAAAATGCTGGAGAAACTCAGCGGGTGCAGCAGCATCTATGGAGCGAAGGAAATAGGCAACGTTTCGGGCCGAAACGTTGCCTATTTCCTTCGCTCCATAGATGCTGCTGCAGCCGCTGAGTTTCTCCAGCATTTTTGTGTACCTTCGATTTTCCAACATCTGCAGTTCCTTCTTAAACATATTCAATATGATCATAGCTGATCATCTAAAATCAGTACCCCGTTCCTGCTTTTCCCCATATCCCTTGATTCCTTTAGCCCTAAGTGCTAAATCTAACTCACTCTTGAAAATGTCTTTATTTTTATTTTTATTTTTTATTTTTGCCATTGCATCTCCACCATCAACCCCTGAAGTATAATTTTCCAGTCTATCCTAGCCAATTCCCGTCTCATACCTTCAAAGTCTCCTTTCTTTAAGTTCAGGACCCTCGTTTCTGAATTAACCGTGTCACTTTTCATCCTAATGCAGAATTCCACCATATTACGGTCACTGTTGCCCAAGGGGCTTTGCACAACAAGATCGCTAACTAATCCTCCCTCATTACACAATACCCAGTCTAAGATGGCCTGTCCTCTAACCAGTTCTTCTACATATTGGTTTAAAAAACCCATCCTGTACACATTCCAGGAAATTCTCCTCCTTAGCGCTGCTAGCAATTTGGTTGGCACAATCAATATGTAGATTAAAGTCACCCACGATAACTGCTGTATCTTTGCTACACCCATCCCTAATTTCCTGCTTGATGCTATCCCTAACCTCCACACTGCTTCATATCAGCATCTTCAAGTAATCAGACCAGCCAACTCATTCACCGCATATTTAATGCTATGATATCAAAGCACATATAATGTAGCAAATCACTGACTCTCTTGGAGTTACTCCACGTTTTTGTGTCTATCTTCGGTTTAAACCAGCATCTGCAGTTCCTTCTTACACATTTGTAAGGTTACATTAAATAATTTGTTTTGTTCAGAAAGAACCTAAAATGGTCTCTTAACTGTTTAGGATCTTTATTTTTATTTTTAATGTAGTTGAGAATTTTGCCTCAGGGGCATACTTAAAATCTCCACATGGTACAATGCAGCTTTCTCTATTCTAAAGCCAACCAGCTTCCATTGCAATAAAGCAACACTTCAGTCAGATCTATAATAGTACGAGGTTCAAAGCCAACTTTATGTTATACAATTCCTAGTTTTTAAGGTAACCCACACCCATTTCAAATATGGATTACATTTCAAGGCACCCACATATCTGTTCCGATGTTCCTTTCTAACTCCCACCAGTCCACCCAGGGTCTCTCTCTTTGTTCACCTTTTCCACCCTTATTTCCCACCACAATACCCATTGTTATCTTTCCCCATTTGGATCCATCACTGATCCAGTTGTGTTTCATCTGCAATGGTTGACCGTTTCTTATACCATCACCAATTTGCCCATCATTCGTCTTCATCCAGATCGACCTATCACCTACCAGCCTGTCTCACACCTTCCTCCCTTTCTACTGGATGCTCTCTCCACCCTCTCAGTCCTTATGCAAGGTCTTGACCCGAAACCCATTTATGGGCGTTTAACCCATACATTTGACTCCATCCTTACAAACTTCGTATTGTTCCTCTCTGATTCTGGTTTATTGTTAGCTACTTAGTGCTTAAACCCCCAAATCTGAAATTCCTATCACCTTATTTCTTTTTGGGCTTTACTCAAAATTTAGAGACCAAAAAAAGCCATATTGTTAATATGTGTATGTAAATAATCCAGGGTGAAAGGCTTGGCTCTTTGCTTAACAAATCTTCAAACAACTAATTGGTCAAACTGTGTCTCTAATCATAATCCATTGTTGCCAGATCACATTATGCAAACTCGTTTCCAATGCTGCAGGAAAGGATTGCTTTTACTTTGATTAAGTGCTAACCCCTTTGTATGACTTTAATTCTGGCATTCTCCGGCCTGGCCTAGCATTGATACCACAAGCTCAGTAGCCCTCGTCAGTTCAGGTCAGCTGTGCATGTTATAGTACAAAAATGTTTCCAACATGTATATAAAATCAGTATAAATAGAATAGTTCGGTACAGGGAGAATATAAAATATCTGAGCGATATCAATGTACATATCATAAAATGTTTTGTGCAAATAAACTGCACTGACTACATACATGCATGCAAGATTACACTGGGCAGATTTATATTACCTCAAAACAGATCACTTTATAAATAGTAATTACTGAAACTAAATTAATCTAAATATTCTGCATGTAATCATGCATACTGTTGAGACAGGAAGTGTATTAGCTCTGGTAGCTGCAAGTGAAATATGTCTAACGTTGTTTATGTGACAAGTGGCAAGACAACTACTGCATTAAACCAATTAACTAGCAGTCTCTGTGAGGTCACAGTACAGTTTAATTTGTTTGAGTCCAATTCATCTAAATACTTTGTACATGTATCACCACCTAATGTTCCTTTCGCCACACTTTTCAATCATGAATATGGAAAGCTCTTTCAACTGTTTTGACCTGCCTTCTGCTTTACCGTTGATGTCATATGTACGAACTTCAAGTGAAGGACAGTCACTCTTGTCCTATCTCTGGAATTTGGCTCTTTTCTCCTGGAGGCTGATGTGCGATCTTGGAGGGGTGTATAAAATCATGGGACGTGGAATTAAGAACTGTAGGCATAGGTTTAAGATGAGAGGGAAAAAGAACCAGAAGGGCAACTATTTCCACATAAAGAGGTAATGGGTAAATGAAACAAGCTGCCAGTGGAAGTAGCTGAGACAGGTACAACAACAACATTAAAAAGACATTTGGACAAGTACGTGGATAGGAGAGATTGAAAAGGATACTAGCCAAATGCAGGTAAATGAGACTAGCCTAGATGGGACATCTTGGTCACAAAGGCCAAGTTGGACTGAAGAGCCTGTTTCTGCGCTGTACTGCTCTATGACTGTTGGAACATTTTGCCTTTTTGAAGGGAGGCAGTAGAAGCAGGATACATTGGGTTGATGCAAAATATTCTCTTATGAGAGCAGGTAAGCAAAATAAAATGGTGAATATGCTATCCTTATTCATTATTATAAGCTGACAAACTATTACAAACTCTGGTTGCCACCATTCAATCACAGGAATAGCATTAGTGAATAAATGTTTTCAGGACTTTCACTTTTGCATTATTTTACATAAAGCTGACATTCAATGTCCTATTGAGGAAACAATGCATTGCTGGGGCTCTGATTGTGACATTCGGCTGAGATCAGTCCATTGATTTTGGTGCAAAGTAAAGTCATCAACTTAAGAACCCAAGTACCACCCCCATCTCCGGGTATTATTTCAATGCTCAAACACGTAATTCATTCCGATCCATCAACATCACCACGCTGGATTAATATATTGTACTATTGGGCAGTGGATCCTCAAAATGTGGTAATTTAAAGCAATTCTCTGTGCATGGAGTGCTTAGTCACATGGTAGAGAAAAGCAATACAGTGCAAAAAATACAGTACAGTGCATTTCCCAGACGCAAGAATATTTTTGGAGCACATGACAGGACTTTAAGAATGAATGTTGTGCTATATTTATGTCAATCTGTACTGAGGAAGTAACCACAACACAGGATATGAACAACTTGTGCAAAATGTTGATATGCAGTGGTTTGAATTAGCAATAACTACTGTGAAACAAAGCATTCACATTCAGTTGGATTTAGCTCTGAGGACTAAGGGAATCAAGGGGTATGGAGAAAAAGCCAGAACGGTGTACTGATTTTGGATGATCAGCCATGATCATTTTGAATGACGGTGCTGGCTCGAAGGGCCGAATGGCCGACTCCTACACATATTTTCTGTTTCGATGTTCACATCTTTTATTTTTCTGTAGCACAATTTCAATCACTGCAATCATATTTCTGAGTATATTTATCCAAAAACCTCCAAAATATATCACTGAAATCCCTGCCTCTTCTCTCATCTAAAGATAATAGAATGGAAGTAGTGCAGGTAACCTTACAGACTTTGTACTGGAGACACATCTTCAACAGTTACCATTGGCTAATGTCGCTGTGGTTGCTGCTGAGTTTCTTTCATTTCTATAAACAAAAACAATTCTAGAAATGCATCATTTTGAAAATGTAAAGGGCCTGTCCCACTTGGGCGACCTCTACCGCGAGTTCTGGCGAGTTTGCCCTCGACCCATACTCGCAGCATGGTCGCCACGAGGTCGTAGGAGGTCTTTGTAACTCTCCTTCACGCTCGAGAGTGCTCTCCGCGCACTCGAGGCCTCAGCTAGGTCGCGGCGCTTTTTTCAAAATGTTAAAAAACGTCCGTGAGTAAAAAAAGGTCGCCATGGAAAAAATCGATACTTTTTTTACTCATAGGTTTAGTCGTGGTAGGTCGGCATGTTAGTCGTGGGTAGTCGAAGGTAGTCGAAGCTAGTCATAGGTGGTCTTCATCATAGTCGAAGGGAGGTCGTAGGAGATCGACGGAGGTCACTCTCCACTATTCGGCGTCCAATTTTCCCGAAGTTAGTCGTAGCTAGTCGAAACTGGTCTTCAACATAGTCGAGGGAGGTCTTCAACATTACATTTTTTCAAACTCTCCTAAGCTCTTCTAAACTCGCCAATTAGGTCGCCCAAATGAGACAGCCCCTTTACAGGTAGTTTTGCTATAATACTTGTTCAACAACACAATTTGGATGCAACATGATTGATGTATTTATGAGCGTTAAAATGGGTTTCCCGAGCTATAATCAGGCTGAACTGGAATCCTGACCCAAAATGCCACCTATCCATGTACTCCAGAGATGCTGCCTGATCAGCTGAGTTACTTCAGGTCTTCGTGCTCTACTCAGTTTATGTGAGGTCTGTTCAAGAGTCTGATAGCAGTGGGAATGTGGACATGTTGGTCGATGTGGGCAGGTTGGGCTGAAGGGGTTGTTTCCACGCTGCATGACTCTATGACTCATAGTTCAATACTTTTCAGCATGAATTATTGAAGAGTGACAGAGATTGGAACCCAGCCATTTTTTTCCCCTCTGTGCCAACTTATTTATGATTCATTCACAACAAAGCCTGAAACGAAATTTGGAACATTATAACCTAATTATTTAAATGCATAAATTATTTGAAAAATTCTACTCCCAGCTGAAAAACATTTCCTTTCTGTTTCTGTTTTATGTCTTCCATCAATACTTCAAAATTCCCATTTGTAGAAGTTCAGATAACATTGCATGTTATTACATGCTAGATGAGCAATTTGTAATGTAAACTTTAACCAGTTTTCTGTTTGCTTTTTATACTGATGGCCCATGATCAGATTTCCCCACACTAATGTGTGCAACAGGTGCTTTAGAACATGGAACATAGAACGGTACAGCACAGGAACAGGCCCTTCGGCCCACTATGCCGGCGCCACACATGATGTCAACCAAAACTAATCCCTAGATAGACACAAAAAGCTGGAGTAACTCAGCTGGACAGGCAGCATCTCAAGAGTCAAGAGTGTTTTATTGTCATATGTCCCGGATGGGACAATTAAATTCTTACTTGCTGCAGCACAGCAGAATATGTGAATATGTAAACAGAGTACATAACAGGGGAAGAGAAAAAAAAGGAAAAGTTCAATAAATAACAAATATAATGCAATAATAATAGTCTTTTGCAGTTCAGAGCTCAGAGCTTATTCGTTGTTGTGTTTAATAGCCTGATGGCTGTAGGGAAGAAGCTGTTCCTGAACGTTACAGTTTTCAGGCTCCTGTACCTTCTTCCTGATGGCAGTGGTGAAATGAGTGTGTGGCCAGGATGGTGTTGGGTCCTTGATGATTTTGGCTGCCTTTTTGAGGCAGCGACTACGATAGATCCCTTCGAAAGTGGGGAGGTCAGAGCCGGTGATGGACTGGGCAGTGGTCACAACTTTTTGTAATATTTTTCGCTCTTGGACGTTCAAGTTGCCAAACCGGGCCACGATGCAACCAGTCAGAATGCTCTCTACCGTGCACCTGTAGAAGTTTAGGAGAATCCTCTTCGAAGTGCCAAATCTCCGTAATCTTCTCAGGAAGTAGTCGCTGATATGCCTTCTTTATAATTGCATCGATGTGTTCGGAAATATGCACGCCTAGGAATTTGAAGTTATTGACCCTCTCCACCAACATCCCCTTGATATAAACAAGATTGTGGGTCCTCAACCTGCCTCTTCCAAAGTCCACAATCATTTCCTTGGTCTTACTGATGTTGAGAGCCAGGTTGTTGTGCTGGCACCATTTGGTCAGTCGTTGATCTCACTTCTCTACTCTGACTCGTCCCCATCTTTGATTCGTCCAACCACAGTGGTGTCGTCGGCAAACTTGATGATGGAGTTCGCATTATGTCCGGCTACGCAGTCATAGAGTGAGTAAAGCAGGGGGCTGAGACTGCAGCCTTTTAATCCCATACAATCCCATACTAATTGTTACCGAGGATGAAGTGGTTCCACCAATTCGAACAGACTGTGGTCTGTGGATGAGGAAGTCAAGGATCCAATTGCAGAGGGATGCACAGAGGCCCAGTTCTGTGAGCTTGGTAACCAGCTTGGAAGGGATTATGGTATTAAACACCGAGCTGTAGTCTATAAACAACAGCCGGACGTAAGTGTTTTTATTGTCCAAGTGGTCCAATGCAAAGTGGAGAGCCAGTGAAATCGCATCCTCTATTGACCCGTTGTGGCGGTATGCGAACTGTAGTGGGTCCAGGTTTTTGTCGAGGTAGGAGTTGATGTGCACCATACAACCTCTCAAAGCACTTCATCACCACAGACGTTAGTGCCGCTGGACGATAGTCATTGAGGCACGCCACCTTACTCTTCTTGGGCATTGGTATTATTCTCTGGAGAGAAGGAACGGGTGACATTTCGGGTCGAGACCTTTCTTCAGACTGGTTAGGGATAAGGGAAACAAGAGATATAGACAGTGATGTGGAGAGATAAAAAAGCAATGAATGGAAGATATGCAAAAAAGTAACAATGATGGGCAATTGTAAGCTGTTTGTTGGGTGAAAATGAGAAGCTTGTGCGACTTGAGTGGGGGAGCGAGAGAGAGAATGCCGGGGCTACCTGAAGTGAGAGAAATCAATATTCATACCACTGGGCTGCAAGCTGTCCAAGCGAAATGTATGCTGTTCCTCCAATTTGTCTTTAGCCTCACTCTGACAATGGAGACCGAGACCAGAAAGGTTTGTGTAGGATTGGGAAGGAGAAATAAAGTACCCAACAACCGGGAGATCAGGTTGGTTCAGGTGGGCTGAGCATAGGTGTTCCGCAAAATGATCGTCCAGTCTGCATTTGGTCTCGCCGATGTATAAGAGTCCACATCTTGAACAACGGATACAGTAGATGAGGTTGGAGGAGGTGCAAGTTAACCTCTGCCTAACCTAAAAGGACTGTCGGTGTCCCTGGGCAGAATTGATGGAGGACGTATAGCGACAGGTGTTGCATCTTCTGCAGTTGCTGGGGAAGGTACCTGGGGAGGGGGTGGGTGGGAAGGGACGAGTTAACCAGGGAGTTGCCGAGGGAACGGTCTCTGCAGAAGGCGGAAGAGGGTGGAGATGGGAAAAAGTGGCAAGTGGGATCCCATTGGAGGTGGCGGAAATTTCGGAGGATTATGTGTTGTATGCGACGGCTGATGGGGTGGAAGGTAAGGACTAGGGGGACTCTCTCTGTTGTGACTAGGGGGAGGGGGAGCAAGGACAGAGCTGCGGGGTACCGAAGAGAAATGAGTGAGGGCCTCATCTATGATGGGAGAGGGGAACCCTCGTTCTCTAAAGAATGAAGACATCTCAGATATTCTAGTATGGAACACCTCATCTTGGGCGCAGATGTGGCATAGACGGAGGAATTGGGAGTAAGGGGATAGAGTCTTTGCAGGAAGCAGGGTGGGAAGAAGTGTGGTCGAGATAGTTGTGGGAGTCAGTGGGTTTGTAAGAAGTAACTACTCCCTGCTGTCTGCACATGATCTTTGTTCTCCATTCTATGCATATTCATGTGTCCATCTTAAAGTCTCTTGAATGCCACCAGGAAAAAGTTTCAGACTACCCTATTGATGCCTCTCATCATTTAATAAAATAGTCCATGTATGTCCAACCTCTCCTTATAGCTAAAACCAAGTCCAGACAGCATTCTGGCAAACCTCTCCTGTACCCTCTCCCAATCAGCCACATCCATTCCCCAATGGGATGACTGCAGAACTGCACATGATTCGAAATTTCTCATTAATATTTAGGTCAGCTTCTTATATATATCAAGTTCAAGTTCAAGTTCAAGTGAGTTTATTGTCATGTGTGCCTGATAGGACAATGAAATTCTTGCTTTGCTTCAGCACAACAGAACATAGTAGGCATTGACTACAAAACAGATCAGTGTGTCCATATACCATTATATAGAGAGTCCGGAAGTGGCGGCGCTGGTGAACGGCTGCGACTCGCCTGCAGTCCGTTTGTTTTTACTTTTTTGTGTTGTTTTTTTCGTCTTGTTTAGTTAAGTTTTTGGTTTTTAGGTTTGTGTTATGTGTGTGGGGGGGGTTGAAACAGGGCTTTCTGTCTCTCCCTTCGGGGGAATGCAACTTTCTTGTCGCATCCCCCTTCTCTGCCTCCGTCTGCACTGAGGCCTAATGGCGGAGCTGGCGACCTCGAGGCTCCGGAGGCAGAGCCTGTAGGACTCGCCCTGGGCTCGCACCCGTGAGGGCGGCCCGGCTCGACGCTGGAACGGCGCTCCCATGAGGGGCTGAGACGCTCCCGTGAGGGCGGCCCGGCTCGAGGGTAACGGCGCTCCCGTGTGGGCGGCCCAGCTCGAGGGTAACGGCGCTCCCGTGAGGGTGGCCCGGCTCGAGGTTAACGGCGCTCCCGTGAGGGCGGCCTGGCGCGGGGCTGAGACGCTCCTGTGAGGGCGGCCTGGCTCGAGGGTGGAACGGCGCTCACGTGAGGGCGACCCGGCTCGGGGCTGGAACGGTGCTCCGGTGGCTGAGACGGCGTTCTGGCGGTGGCGGCCTGAGTCCGGGGTTCGGCCGCGGGCCAGTGGACGACATCGTCAACAGCTGCGTCCGCTGGACTGGAGGGCGGCAGCTTCAACCACCCCCGGGCCGCGGTGTTTGAACCGGCCCGTTCGCGGAGCTCGGTGAGCCGCGGGACTGACTTACCATCGCCCGGTGGGGTATCGCCTCAGCGCAGAGGGAGAAGAGGAGGGAAGAGACTGCAGCCCTAAGATTTTTGCCTCCATCACAGTGAGGAGGTGCTTGGTGGACTCACTGTGGTGGATGTAAATTTGTGTTTACTGTCTGTTCTGTTGTTTATTATTGTATGTATGGCTGCAGGTAACGACATTTTGTTCAGACCGTAAGGTCTGAATGACAAATAAAGGATCTAATTCTAAAAAATCTAATTCTAATAAATATATACACACATGAATAAATAAACTGATAAAGTGCAAATAACAGATAATGGGCTATTAATGTTCAGAGTTTTGTCCGAGCCAAGTTAAATAGCCTGATGGCTGTGGGGAAGTATAATGACCAGGTTCTATTCCTGAACCTGGTCGTTGCAGTCTTCAGGCTCCTGTACCTTCTACCTGAAGGTAGCAGGGAGATGAGTGTGTGGCCAGGATGGTGTGGGTCCTTGATGATACTGTCAGCCTTTTTGAGGCAGCGACTGCGATAGATCCCCTCGATGGAAGGGAGGTCAGAGCCGATGATGGACTGGGCAGTGTTTACTACTTTTTGTAGTCTTTTCCTCTCCAGGGCGCTCAAGTTGCCGGACCAAGCCATGATGCAACCGGTCAGCATGCTCTCTACTGTGCACCTGTAGAAATTAGAGAGAGTCCTCCTTGACAAACCGACTATCCATAATCTTCTCAGGACGTAGAGGCGCTGATGTGCTTTCTTAATAATTGCATCAGTGTTCTCGGACCATAATATAGAAAGAATCAGTAACTCCAAACACGTCGCAATGAAATAGCCACATCCCCTTTCAAGATTTTAGCAACATATTCAATGTTGTTCCTCCTTTGACAAAGATCTGCCAATGTCAGCTTTTATCAGTTTTGCTCGTGCATGCGAAGGCATTGTACTAAAAAGCCATTGTCTTTACTAATAAATTATGTTGAATGGAAACCCAAGAACAACATGCCCAAATAAATCTGTACAAAATCTAATTACAATAGCATTTACATGAACATCTAGCTTGAATATTTATCGCAGTCGTTGCCTCAAAAAGGCTGGCAGTATCATCAAGGACCCACACCACCCTGGCCACACACTCATCTCCCTGCTACCTTCAGGTAGAAGGTACAGGAGCCTGAAGACTGCAACAACCAGGTTCAGGAATAGCTACTTCCCCACAGCCATCAGGCTATTAAAACTGGCTCGGACAAAACTCTGAACATTAATAACCCATTATCTGCACTTGATGTCATCTGCAGTTTATTCATGTGTGTATATATTTATATTATGGTATATGGACACACTGATCTGTTTTGTAGTAAATGCCTACTATGTTCTGTGTGCTGAGGCAAAGCAAGAATTTCATTGTCCTATCAGGGACACATGACAATAAACTTGACTTGACTACACAATGAGCATAAAATGTAACATTTTGAGGAATACATTCATGTCAATCTGGCTTCTGTATAGATTTGTGGAAAAGCATTTGTTTTTACAAGTTTGAGTGTGACTAGATTACTATTTTCACCTGTAGTAGCTTGTTTGATCAACTTCAGTTATTCTGAAACTGAAAGTAATAATTTTAATTAAAATGTTATTCATAATTCATGTTATCAAGATCAAGGTGGACTGTTGCCTTCGGAATTAATTTTGAGGCAAAAATCAAATTTTTTGAAAAGATGAAATACCTTAAAAATGAAATACTCAAAATGTATTGAAAAAAATACCCATTCCTTCTCTCCAGAGATGCTGCCTGTCCCACTGAGTTACTGCAGCATTTTGTGTCTACCTTCGATTTAAACCAGCATCTGCAGTTCTTTCCTGCACATTTGCTGTCAGTTGGCCTCTTCAGTTGGCCTCTTCAGTTGGCCTCTTCCTTCTCCCCCAGAGTCAACGTGTGTGTGTGTGCGTGCGCGCGCATGTGTGCCTTTATATTTTCGCCAAAATACGTGGTAGCGATAAAATGTTTACATATTCTGACACATTTTCCCCCTCTAAGCAGTGATCACAAGGTTTGATGCGATATTTCACGACTTATCGGTGATTAAAGTTTAAAAAAAAGCAAAACCTTATTTTAAGCTTCGACTGATGATGTCACAATGAGGTGGGTGGCCACGATGGCTCTGGTCGGCGCCCGTTTCACACACAGAATATTCCACGAGCTTCAAGTGACGTCAGGGGGAGGGCCACATTTAAATGAACG
This sequence comes from Amblyraja radiata, assembly GCF_010909765.2. Lineage (NCBI taxonomy): Eukaryota > Metazoa > Chordata > Chondrichthyes > Rajiformes > Rajidae > Amblyraja > Amblyraja radiata. The sequence goes on along the minus strand of NC_045957.1, from coordinate 55,217,549 downwards.
TTCCGCTTTTTCCGACCCGGTCTCCTACCCGACGCTCCAGCTGGGGTTTTACGCGGCCATCAAGATCGCGGCGGTGAGAACTCGCGACGATGGGGCCGCGGCGGCGGTGACACATCGTGACGGCAGTGGGGTCCAGGCCTGTTGGTTGGCTCGGTGAGAGTTGAGCTGGGGTTGCCGCTTCTTCTCTGCACTAGCTGTGGGCCTGGGGCTGCTGTTGTCGTCGGTCTAGGCCTATCGGTTGGCCTGGCCTGAGTAGAGCTGGGGTTGCCACTTCTTCTCCGCGCTAGATATGGCCCCAGGCCCACAGCCTGCACGGCGAAGAAGCGGCAATCCCAGCTCAAAAAGGCAGCCAGCAACCCCACCCCAGGTTATTCACACCCCCCGCCCCCTCAAAAAGGCAGCCAACATGCCCCTGGGTTATTACCACCCCCTTAAAAAGGCAGCCAACAACACCCCCCCAGGTTATTCACACCCCCGAGTTATTCACACTCTCCCCCCCGGATTATTCACACATCCTGCCGCCACCCCCCCCCACTCACTGCCTCAAAAAGGCAGCCAACAACGCCTCCAGGTTATTCGCACTCTTTCACCCCCCCCCCGCTGCCAACGGGAAGAAGGTACAGGAGCCTGAAAAAGGCAGCCAACATCATCAAAGACATACACCATCCTGGCCTCACACTCATTTCACCATAGCCATCGGGAAGAATGTACAGGAGCCTGAAAACTGTGACGTCCAGATTCAGGAACAGCTTCTTCCCTACAGCCAAGCAAGCAAGAAATTCATTGTCCTATCTGGGACCTATGACAATAAAATACTCTTGACTGTTGACCGGAAACAACAGAAGGCTCGTATCAATGAGGGATACAAAGTTAATAGCACTATTTGAATACTTTATTTAATGATCTGCATGATAAATGAAATTTACAGAATGCCAATGTGAGACATTTGAAATAAAACAAAAAATGTGAGAAACACACAGCAAGTCACTCAGCATCTGTGCAAACATAAATTGTTAATACTTCAGGCCTGATAATCCAGGGGGGGGATCTTATAAAGGTGTGCAAAATCATGAGAGGAATAGATTGGGTAGATGCACAGTCTCTTGCCCAGAGTAGGGGAATCGAGAACCAGAGGACATAGGTTCAAGATGAAGGGGAAAAGATTTAATAGGAATCTAAGGGGTAACTTTTTCACACAAAGGGTGGTGGATGTATGGAAGAAGCTGCCAGAGGATGTAAGTTGAGGCTGAGACTATCTCACCGTTTAAGAAACAGTTAGACAGGTATATAACATATAACATATAACAATTACAGCACGGAAACAGGCCATCTCGACCCCTCTAGTCCGTGCCGAACACATAGTCTCCCCTAGTCCCATATACCTGCGCTCAGACCATAACCCTCCATTCCTTTCCCATCCATATAACTATCCAATTTATTTTTAAATGATAAAAACGAACCTGCCTCCACCACCTTCACTGGAAGCTCATTCCACACAGCTACCACTCTCTGCGTAAAGAAGTTCCCCCTTATGTTACCCCTAAACTTCAGTCCCTTAATTCTCAAGTCATGTCCCCTTGTTTGAAGGGATATTAACCAAGCGTAGGCAAGTGGGACTAGTGTAGCTGGGACATTGTTGGCCGGTGTGGGCAAGTTGGGCTGAAGGGCCTGTTTCCACACTGTATCACTCTATGACTATGACTCTATGATGAATTATCCCAGATCTGAGACATTACCTGTTCGTCTTTCGACAGATATTGCCTGACCTGCTGAATATTTTCAGAATTTTAGTTTTTATTCTTTGTACACTGTCATATTGGTCACATCAAGATTCATGCTTTTAAGAACAAACACTATTTCCAAATTTAGGCAAATTCACAGGCACTGCTTTTTACATACTTTCACATTATGCAGCAGTATTTTTCTGCCTATTCCCTCCATATCTAACTAATTTAATATGTGAAACATTAAATTAACACCTTGCATCCTATTTAATTTATCTTGATCTTATCCAACAAAATTCAGTTACTTAAAAAACATACTCTATAAAACAAAGTAAATTATATTTGTCACTTGATAAAATCTCTCTGGAGTGCAGTACTGCACTAATGTTATTTTTATTAGAAAATCAAAATACTGGTTCAAGCATCCTGTTTGAAAGCCAACTCCTGTTAAAAATGGAGTTGCCAGGTGACTGACCTGCACCAGTTGTGGATAACACTCCGACCATGATAATTATAGACATTTTTTTCAGAAGCTACATTTGTGCATCTAGTCAATGCTAAAAATGTTTAATATTTAAACACAGAAAGTAGAATTATTTTGGAAAGGGTAATTCCACCGTTTAAATGTGACCCCAAACAGAAGACTTGTTTATAACATGTCATAAACACCTTGCTTAGTCACGAGTCATTTCTGTGGCCATTGACAGAATTTTCCTTGTTCTAATAAACTGAATTTGACACATTCTTTCAATAATCCATATTGAAATCAAGACAATCCGAGTTTAGGAATTATAGGAATATTTTACAGACCAGGGATTTAATCCCTATAATCTTATAAATTGAGAGGTTATTTTATGAGAATTTACAATTTACTATGGGAAATTGGCAGGACCATCTGTGGCTCAAATAACAAAGGGCATTAGTTGCCAAGAGTCAAGAATGAAACAGTAATGGTTGAGAACAACACAGTCGCTGCCTATTAGAAGGAGCACTTTAAATATCTCCTCAACTGAGACTACTCCTGATGCAAGCAGTCCTGATGTAACATCTGGTCCAGTCTTGCCACCACTCCAGACTGATAGGAGGTTATAAACGGTCACATACCAACTGAAAAATTATGCTTCTGAACCAGATGACATCCCTAAATATACCTGGTGAATAAGAAATGTTGACATGACTTCCTTTTCTTGGAAGAGAAGGCCATGCCAGAGTTCATAAGTTCATAAGTCATAGGAGCAGAATTAGATCATTCGGCCCAGAGTCTACTCCGACATTCATTCAGGGCTGACCTATCTTGCCCTCTTAACCCCATTCTCCTGCCTTCGCACTGTAATAGGCCTTTCTCACGGGGCGACTTGACGCAAGAGTTAACCAGAGTTTAACATCGTGGGAACCTCGTGCGATAACAGTACGGCATTCGTGGACCACCGTGGCGCTAACGGCAGGTAATCGTGTAACTTGGTGACTCGGGAGAAAATTCAAGCAAGTTTGAATTTCTCCAAGAGTGACTTGTACACTTGTGGTTGAGCATTGCAACATTATATGGACGTAGTGGCCAGTGCGATATCCATAATAACTCTTGCGGTTACCGTGGGAACTCCTGCGAACGGTGAACCCGGAAGCTGGACAGAGGGGACAGAAGGTGAGTAAAAATTGTCTTCTGTGGGATTGAATTTAAAAAATAAATAAAAATAAAGATTTGCATCCGCATATGGACATCAACTTATTCATGAGTTATGTTAATGAGATTCAAGAAAATAACTATAATCTTTAAAAGGGACTTTACTGAAAGATCCCGTATTTTGATGGTCCGTGAGAAATTTTTCACATGTACTTCTTTGAGAGATACAGCTCGGAATCCTCGCCGACTAGCGATCGATGCCTTTCCGAAGCAGGGTCCGGAACGCTACCAATCAATGTTCTCCAGAGACCCGTGTAAGGAGTGAACTGCACATGCTGGTTTAAACCGAAGACAGACACAAAAAGCTGGAGTAACTCAGCGAGTCAAGCAGCATCTCTGGAGAAAAATAGGTGATGTTTCGGGACGAGACACATCTTCAGACTCAATTCCGATTAGGATGTCTGAAGAAGGGTTCCGATTCGAATCGCCACCTATTCTTTTTCTCCAGAGATGCTGCCTGACCCGCTGACTTACTCCAGCTTTTTATGTCAGATTTTTTATGATCTGACTTACCTGCTGAGTTACACCAACATTTTGTGTCCTTTTGTGCGTATTAACCAGCATCTGCAGTTCCTTTAGACATTACCTAACTTCAGATTTTAGAGATATAGCGCGGAAACAGGCCCTTCGGCCCACCGAGTCCGCGCCGACCACCTATTCTTATCCGGCTTCAGAACGGTTCTTCCTTACATTCGTTTGGGCACTGACCTGACCTACCAACCTACCTCAATGCGGACATTGGACTTTTTCCCCCTGGAACTGACCTGAAAACATATATTCTGAACTCTGGTATTTTCCTCTTCGCTCTACCTGGTGTTCTTGTGCATGTGTCGGAAGGAACAGCAGATGCCGGTTTAAAGAGAATGCTGGAGTACTCAACGGGACATGCAGCATCTCTAAAGAGAAGGAACGGGTGACGTTTCGGGTCGAGGCCCTTCTTCAGACTGTACGTGGCTTGGTTATATTCATGTATAGCATTATCTGATATGATTGTATAGCACGCAAACAAAAGTTTATTCCCTGCATAGAATCATACAGCGTAGAAACAGGCCCTTCGACCCAACTTGCCCACACCGACCAATATGTCCCATCTACACTAGTCCCACTTGCCCGCGTTTGGCCCATAACCATCTAAACCTATCCTAGCCATGCTTCAGTCTAATGCGTCTTAAACATTGCGACAGTACCTGCCTCAACTACCTTAACGGATAGCTCATTCCATACACCCACCACCCTTTGCGTAAAATAGTTACACCTTAGGCTCTCATTAAATCATTCCCCCCGAACCTAAACCTGTATCTGCTGGTTCTCGATATGAGACAATAATAACAAACCAAAGCGAGTTAGGACATCAACGGGGAGATCCTGGATAAACCCAAGGTAGACACAAAATGGAGGAACTCAGCGCAACAGGCAGCATCTCTGGGGAGAAGGAATGGGTGACATTTCGGGTCGAGACCCTTCTGATATGCTGCCTGTCCCGCTGAGCTACATGTTGTGTCTATCTTCGTTTTAATCCAGCATCTGCAGTTCCTTCCTGGCCGAACCCGATTGAAAGATGAGAGGCTGGGCGATAGAGCACTGGGTGTGACAAGGATCAGGCTTCAGTAAGCAAAGTAAAGAGAGGTGGCAACGTTATGGAAATGAAGCGGGTAATCCGAGTGATGGCGAGACGGTATCCTCTAATGTGTCGGAAAGAACTGTAGATGTTGGTTTGCGCCGATGATAGACACAGTAATACTGGAGACAGACATAAAATACAGGACGGGCAGCATCTGGATAAAAGGAATGGGTGACGTTTCGGGACGAGACTCTGAAGAAGGGTCTCGAACCGAAACGTCACACATTCCTTCTCTCCAGAGATGCTGCCCGTCCCGCTGTGTTACTCCAGCATTTCGTGTCTATCTTCCGTATGCTCTGAGATGGTCATCTCGGAGTAAAGTGGCAACTCTGGTCTGTAGACACGAGGAACTGCAGATGCAGGAATCACGAGCAAAACACAGAGCGTTGGACGAGCCTGACCCTTTGAGTTCCTCCATCACTTTGTGTTGAAGTCAGGTCTGGACATTGCTTGGCTCAGTCTCAGGCGCCGGCTAACCAGGAAGGTCGAGTCAAAGTCCAGCACTAACACTCAAGAAATAACGTTTGCGGCCTGATGTTCCCAATATTTAATTGAAATCATTAATAAAGTAAATAAATAGATACCGGTCTAATCAGTATCTACAGGATTGGACAGGCTAGATGCCGGAAGAATGTTCCCGATGTTGGGGGAGTCCAGAACCAGGGTCCCAGTTTTACAGTCTACCGTGGGAACTCTTTAACTCAGCGGGCAGGCAGCAGTTGATTGTTGCTCCCTTCCGTTTCCCAGGGGGTCGGGACGGGACTGGAGTTGGGAGGGAAAGGTGGGGGAGTCGAGGGAGAGGAGGGGGAGACAGATGGGGGTGTCTTCATTTACTGGCGGCGGGTGTCTGTCACTGAAACAGGCAGGTGAGATTTCACATCCACCTTGTGTGTGCCTCTCTCTCTCTCTCTCCCTCCCTCCCTCTTACACAGGCTGAGAGACTCTGCCTCTGTGAGTGTACGTCTCTTTCTCCCCCTCTCCCACACACAGTAAGACCGAGGTAGTGTGCTCAGTCCATCTGTGTCTCCCACATACACAGTAAAACATGTCTCCAAATGAGCCAATTCAACCAAAGGTGGATATTTATAGTGTGTGAAAAAAAAAGTGACATCATTTGTGCCACGTGATGATTTAACAACACTTTTACAGTTCACAATGTTCATTCAAGATTTAACGGGAAAGCTCGGGAGACGGACAAGTCACTCGCACAAATAACAGAAATGCCGAGTACCGTGGGAACTCTTTATCTACCCCCTGTTATATCGTGTGATATCGTGCTAGACCACGACCACTTCACTCTGGTTACATCTTGCGTCAAGTCGCCCCGTGAGAAAGCGCTTTAACCATTTCCCCCCTTACTAAACAAGTAACTGTCAATCTGCTTTAAAAATACCCAGACTTGGCCTCCACAGCTGTCTGTGCAATGAACTCCACAGATTCACCACCCTCAGGCTAAGAACATTCCTCCTCATCTCCATTCTAAAGGTATGTCCTTTTATTCTGAGGCTGTGCCCTCTGGTCCTAGACTCTGCCACTAGTGGAAACATCATCTCCACATCCACTCCATATCGGCCTTTCATTATCCGGTAGGTTTCTATGAGACCCCCCCTTCATCCATCCAAACTCCAACGAATGAAGGCCCAGAGCTGTCAAATGCTAATCATATGTTCACCCAATCACCCCTGGGATCATTCTCGTAAACCTCCTCTGGACCCTCTCAACGCCAGCACATCCCTCCTCAAATATGGGGTCCAAAACTGCTCACAAGACTCCAAATGTGGTCCAACCAGCATTACATCCCTACTTTTATATTCTAATCCTCTCAAAATGAATGTCAATAATGCAATTGTCTTCCTTATTACCCATTCAATCTGCAAAATAACCCTACGGGAATCCTGCACCAGCACATCCAAGTCTCTTTGCACCTCTGATTTCTCACCGTTTATAAAACAACTTTCTGCTTCCTATATTCTAAAGTGAATGATCTCATTTTCAGTATTACATTCCATCTAACACACCCTTGCCCAATTACTTAGCCAGTTTGCATGTGCCCAAATCCTCTCTGTAATGCCTTTACTGTCCACAGTGCCAGCCATCTTTGTAAATGAGCAAACTTGATTTATCACAATTGATTCACTCATCTAGACCCCAACATAAATTATGAGCAGCTGAGGTACTATCAATTCAGTCAGTCTCCACAAAATCTTCCAAAACCATTAATAAGAAAAGCGAAATAATTGCAGCATTTGTATCCCAAACCAACATCCCTGGTATTAAAGGTACACAAAAATGCTGGAGAAACTCAGCGGGTGCAGCAGCATCTATGGAGCGATGGAAATAGGCAACGTTTCGGGCCAAAACCCTTCTTCAGACTGATGGGGGATGGGGGGCGGGGAGAAGAAAGGAAAAAGGAGAAGGAGGAGCCCGAGGGCTGAGGGAGAGATAGAAAGGGGAGGAGACGTTTATCCCAACTTTCCTCACAGCAAAACCTTCCCAGTCATGGCAACATCCTTGAAAGTTAGCTTTGCATCCTTTCATGAATGAAAGAGTTCTATAAACATTTTAAAGTACCTTTTAAGTTGTTACTTGGCTAAAAATAAACAGAAATCAACAGAAAATTCTAGAAAATGGTTTTGTTCCGAATTATGGAAAAACATATTATGGAAAATTATTACAGTGTCAGGGCTTATGGGGAGAAGACAGGAGAATGGGGATAGGGGGGAGAGATAGATCAGCCATGATTGAATGGCAGAGTAGACTTGATGGACCAAATGGCCTATCTCTGCTCTACTTATGACCTATTGACTCAGCGAGCCATGTGCTGCTGCGCGAGGAGGGATCCCTGAGCAACTGTCAAGTACGAGGGGACCGCCGAGAGTGAGGAGGGTCGTTGACAGATATCCGCGAGGGCCGCCAAGAACGAAGGGGGACCCAGTGGTGGTAGGGAGGGAAGATAGGACTGTGCGATGACTTTTGTGACTTTGTCAGCGCCAGAAACGCGGTGACACTTGTGTACTGCTTGGTGAGGTTTGCTATATGATTTTATCCAGTTGTATGCAAAACAAAGCATTTCACTGTATCTAGGTAGATGTGACAATAAAGTATAATTGAACACACAAACACACCTGATAGGTTTCATGGCCTATTGTAGCGATGTTACAAAATCTACCTTCCGCAGCGCTGCAGATGTGTAACGGGCTGTGTGCGCAACTTTGGCGCCTTTTGGGTGGGGGGGGGGGGAGATTAAAATGCAGGTTTTTTATCGCTTGTCAGAGAGGGATTTCCTCGGGCTGCTAGTCGGTGAAGAAAAATCGATCGGACTTCCGTTCCCGGCTTTTATATAATAAATAAATAAATAAATAGATAGATAGATAAGAAGGGGGAAAAAAGGAAATCGCTGGACAATTTAATAGTTGGATTAAAGTAAAAGGCGACTTCTAACGTCCTCAACGCCTACAACGTGACGGATCGCAAAAACAGGACAAAACAAAGGGTAAGTCGTGTATTTTACATGTAATCTTGCTCCTTGGGGTGGCTTTAATCTAATTTTACGTTGCGAAATGTTATTTGGGCCCCATACGATTCGGCAGTGTCTTTGCCTGCTGATACGGGGTTTAAATTCACGGCAAATGCAACGTTCCAATCGATCACATTCTAGAAACACCTACTCTCAAGATGATTTAAATACTGTCATAGGAGCATCTAAATTTCATAGGAGCATCTAAATCGTCTATATTTTGTGTAATTGTCTATCCATAGTCAATATTTTTATACTAAATATCCACAACAGGGATATTGTGAAAACAAAAATTTTGATTATATTGAAAGTGGATGCTTCTAGATTAATTTATGGGAATTAAACATTAAATTGCTTCATCTGGCATATAAATTCATGACGGTGAGATTTAAAAATCATGTTATATTGTGAATTCTTGTGTGAATGGGATTAGTTTGTTATTTGGATACATGCTATTTAAAAAAAATTATCCTTTTCTTAAGAAATAGAATCTACAGGACATTGTTAATGGGAAAGTAGTGGGCAGAAAGGCATGTCATGCGTGGTTTGAAGAGCAAAAACTTGTAGTTTGCAATTCCAAAATTGAAAAGTTGAGGAAAAACAAGGTGTACAGAGTTGCTTATTGGTTACAATCTGAGGAGTATGATGATGCTACTGATTATGATATGCCAATGTACCAGCTAGCAACTAATCTTCTCCATAAAGATTTGGTCTATTACTAGAAATTGTAATTTATTTACCTATCTGTTACGGACTTACAGCATATAATACAATAATATTAAAGTTCTGATCTTGAGAATATCACATTTTTGAATCTTCAAGGCAGTCTGGGTGTTTATTACTATTTCCATCACAACGGTCAATTTTGTAATTAGCTACAATTAGGTAACTAACTAATTATATGCTTTAATTTCAGGTCATCCAAGTAAGATGTTTTATATTTGTTTCAGAATGCTTCAATCTATAATAACTGAAAATTTCATTCAGTTCTCTTAATTTTGAAGAAACTTATGGGATTTTGACTGTCCTCGATCACAGCTTTTGTGTTAAGTCAATGGAAAAGCAATAGGGAACAAGATGCTAATTTCCGAGTATGAAAATGGCCATAAAACTTTTAATACTGAAGATATGAAAGTGAATTAGGTGTCAAATTAAACTTCTTTTTATGCTTTATCTGATGGGATAAATTGCAGACTTGATTTTTAAAATCTCAAAATGTTGTAACATTGCTACCTATTGACATCCCAAACCGTTTTGCAATTAATTATTAAGTCTGAATTGCAATGTTGGAAAGTTGGCAACCAACTTGCACACAATCAGCCGCGCAAACAGCAATGTATTAATAAACAGATTTGATGTTATTTGAGGCACAAATATTGACAATGACTACAGAGTTAGCTCCCAGCATTGCCTTGGAATGTTTGGTTTCAATCAAAGTCTGGATGGAGTCACCTGAAAAGCTCCATAGTGAATCCAGATTTGAGGATCTCGTGATTTATGGTTCTGACCGAAAACTCCACCCGTAAACATACGCAAATGAATCAATAGTCTTATTTCAGCAGGAGATAAAAGGGCGATTCATTTAGTTCTCAAAGCAACATATCAAACTGAATGACCCGATTTTTGCTTGTTCTTCCAGTTTTTCTATTTTAATATTTCTTAAACTGTTTGTGTTTTTTTCCTATCTCTCTATATTTCACTTAACTCCATTTCACCCTCTTGCTTTCTATTTCTTCTCAAATACCCTGGTAATCTGCAGGGTATTAATTTGTTAGAATTTTTTGGGCTTATGGGAAACATATTTCTAAAAAAATAATATTAGAGTATACGCGTTAAAATTTATCAATTGCCAAATGCATTAGGCAGCTGGGTGTAAATCATTTGGCCTCACCAAGCATTTGGGCAGAGAAATGGCAGATGGAGTTTAATGTGGCAAAGACAGTCAAATGCAAGAGAAAAGCATACAATGATTGACAGGACCCTGAGAAGCATTGAAGTACAGAGGGATCTTGGGGTGCTATTCCATAACTCCCTGAAAGTTGCACACGGCATGCTTGCTCTCAGGATGCCAGGCACTGTGGAGCCGACACGAGAGGCCCCTACGGCAGTTGAGGATGAGGTCAGGCTGGCTGTCGAGGAAGAGGCCGGAGGTCGAGGATGAGGACAGGCTGGCGGTCGAGGAAGGTGCCGGAGGTCAGGGGAGGATGCTGGTGGTCGAGGTCAAGGGAGGACGCCGACAGTCAAGGTCATAGGCACCAGCGGTTGAGGTAGGGGCCAGGCGGTGAATGACAGGCTGGCAGGCAGTGCCATTGGGGGGACGGGCATCAGTGAATGCCGGAGGTCGAACAGGACTGCGTGGGTGCCAAAGGTTGGACGTGGCCACAGTGGTTGCTGGAGGGTCCGACAGGCCCACAGTTTTTACCAGACGTGCTGCCAAGAACAAATGGGGGGGGGGGGGGGGCGCCGATAATAAAAGGGGACTATTGGGGACTGAATGGAATGCTTTGTAACTTTGTCGGAGCTCTATATGTGGCGACTATTTGCGTACTTGTGTATGCAAAACAAATAATCTCTGACATGTCACATGTGATAATAAAGTATCATTCGTTCATTGCCCTCTTCAGTCGAGGAATCAAGTGTAAAAGTTGGAAAGTTACGATACACTTGCATAAAACATAAGTTATGCCAAATTTGGATTATTCTGCACAGTTCTGGTCACCACATTACAGGAAGGATATGGAGGGTTTGGAAAGGGTGCAAAAGAGGTTCACCAGAACCTAAGTTTGATTGGAAAATATTAGTATTAAGGAGAGGTTGATTTTTTTTCCCCCACTGGTGGGTCGGAGGCTGATGGGACAACCTGATAAATGTATATAAAATTAGAGGCACAGACAGGGTGGACAGTCAGTCTTTTTAAACTTCTCTCCTAGGGTGGAAAGGTCAAGTACTCCAAGGCGTAGGTTTAATGGGGAAAGTTAAGGAGATTGGCAAGGCAAGTTTTTTTTTTTAAACAGTGAATGGACACAGTAACATGCTGGCAGGGGTTATGTTAGAAACAGATACGATGAGGCATTTAGACAGATACATGAACAGGCAGGAAATAGAGGTGGGCCTAGGTACTTGTTCTTGTGCTGTACTGTCCTTTGTTCTACATTATGTTCTAATCTGCACGTCACATTGTTCACATTCGCTAGGCCATGAGTGCACACAACGTCAATGGTACTCGGCTAAAGAGTGCAATACGATCGCTTTTTGAGTTGATTCAATTATCACTCTATTTCCCAGGAGCACATCCCTAGTGCAGTACCAGATTAGTGAACATAATAGTCAAAATAAATTGTTCTACTAGTGAGTCTGTGTGAACAACTTCTGATCCAATGCATAGAGCCAATGTCAAAATAAGGTCCAAAGTTGATAAACAGCATACAGTGCATTCAGAAAGTATTCAGACACCTTCACATGTTCCAAATAACTGAAGTATCACATTTACATAATTATTCAGACCCATTACTCAGTACTTTGGCAGCAATTACAGCTTCAAGTCTTCTTGGGTATGACGCTACAAGCTTGGCACACCTGTATTTGGGTAATTTCTCCCATTCTTCTCTGCAGATTCTCTCAAACTCTTGTCAGGTTGGATGGGAAGCGTCGATGCACAACTATTTTCAGGTCCCTCCAGAGATGTTTGATCTGGTTCAACTTCGGGCTCTGGCTGGGTCACTCAAGGACATTCAGACTAGTCACGAAGCCACTCCTGTATTGTCTTGGGTGAGTGCTTAGGGTCATTGTCCTGTTGAAAGGTGAACCTCCGCCCCAGTCTGAGGTCCAGAATGCACTGGAGCAGGTTTTCATCAAGGATCATAGAAACATAGAAACATAGAAATTAGGTGCAGGAGTAGGCCATTCGGCCCTTCGAGGATCACTCTGTACTTTGCTCTGTTCATCTTTCTGTCGATCCTGACTGGTCTCCCAGTTCCTGCCACTGAAAAACATCCCCACAGCATGATGCTGCCACCACCATGCTTCACCTTAGGTGTGGTATTGGCCGGGTGATGAGCGGTGCCTGGTTTCCTCCAGACGTGACGCTTGGCATTCAGGCCAAAGAGTTCAATTTTGGTTTCATCAGACCAGAGAATCTTGTTTCTCATGCCTTTTGGCAAACTCCAAGCGCACTGCCATGTGCCTTTTACTGAGGAGTGGCTTCCGTCTGGCTACTTTTTTTCTCAGATACCAGCCGGACAACCTAGGCAGCTTTTTAGGTTGTCAAACGACAGTTTAGGTGGTCATTTAAGAAGGCTAGCATGACGCGTGCGATAATGTGCTCGGACGGAGTGCGTAGTTACCAGTCGGAATCATGCTCAATGAAGCATTCACATATTATTTCTGCTTCAAATAAAGTCACAAACTAAACATATTCACCAATCAAAACATGATATATACCACAATGACATGCAGCAAAATTACAATACAGTATCTCAACTCTTTTTACACGTTGCAATGAATGCAATTTCTATTATTTCTTTCCACTTCCAAACAAAAATGTGGTTGGATTATTCAGCGTATGATCAACCTCAGTGAGACCAAGCGCAGGCTTGGCGATCGCTTCACACAACACCTCTATCTAGACTTTCAGAAACCCTTTGATAAAGTCCCGCATGGGAGACTGGTGACTAAAATTAGAGAACATGGTATTGGGGGTAGGGTGTTGACATGGATAGAAAATTGGTTGGCAGACCGGAAGCAAAGAGTAGGAGTGAACGGGTTCTTTTCAGAATGGCAGGCAGTGGCGAGTGGAGTGCCGCAAGGCTCAGTGTTGGGGCCGCAACTGTTTACCATATATATTAATGATTTGGAAGAGGGAATTCGGAGCAACACTAGCAAGTTTGTGGATGACACAAAGCTGGGTGGCAGTGTGAACTGTGACGAGGATGTTAGGAGGTTGCAGGATGACCTGGACAGGTTGAGTGAGTGGGCAGATCCACTTTGGCGACAAAAACAAGGGGGCAGATTATTATCTCAATGGGGTTAGGTTAGGTAAGGGGGAGGTACAGCGAGACCTGGGTGTCCTGAAAGTTGGCGTGCAGGTACAGCAGGCAGTGAAGAAAGCTAATGGAATGTTGGCCTTCATAACTAGAGGATTTCAGTATAGGAGTAAAGATGTTCTGCATTTGTAAAGGGCTCTGGTGAGACCACATCTGGAGTATTGTGTACAGTTTTGGTCTCCTAATTTGAGGAAGGACATCCTTGTGATTGAGGCAGTGCAGCGTAGGTTCACGAGATTGATCCCTGGGATTGCGGGACTGTCATATGAGGAAAGATTGAAAAGACTAGGCTTGTATTCACTGGAGTTTAGAAGGATGAGGGGATGGAACTTATTGAAACATAAAATTATAAAAGGACTAGACAAGCTAGATGCAGGAAAAATGTTCCCAATGTTGGGCGAGTCCAGAACCAGGGGCCACAGTCTTAGAATAAAGGGGAGGTCATTTAAGACTGAGGTGAGAAAAAACTTTTTCGCCCAGAGAGTTGTGAATTTATGGAATTTCCTGCCACAGAGGGCAGTGGAGACCAAATCACTGGATGGATTTAAGAGAGAGCTAGATAGAACTCTAGGGGCTAGTGGAGTCAAGGGATATGGGGTGAAGGCAGGCACGGGTTATTGATAGGGGACGATCAGCCATGATCACAATGAATGGCGGTGCTGGCTCGAAGGGCTGAATGGCCTCGTCCTGCACCTAATGTCCATGTCTATGTCTACCACAGTTCGCAATAACCAACTTGATCTCCCGGTGGATCAGCACTTCAACTCCCCCTCCCATTCCGAATCCGACCTTTCTGTCTTGGGTCTCCTCCATGGCCAGAGTGAGGTCCGCCGCAAATTGGAGGAACAGCACCTCATATTTTGCTTGGGTAGTTTACACCCCAGCGGTATGAACATTGGCTTCTCCAATTTCAGGTAGTTCTTGCTTTCTCCCTCCTTCCCCTCCCATTCCCAGCTCACCCACAGCCTACTGTCTCCGCCTGTTCCTTTCTTTTCCCCGCCCCTCCCCGACATCAGTCTGAAGAAATGTCTCGACCCGAAACGTCGCCTATTCCTTCGCTCCATAGATGCTGCCTCACCTGCTGATTTTCTCCAGCTTTGTCTACCACCTATTCATACAAGTTCTGTTATCCCACTTTCCTCACCCACTCCCTACACTTTAGGGGCAATTTTCAGAGACAAGTTATAGTACAAAACCAATGCGTCTTTGGGATGTGGGAGGAAACCCACACGCTTGAAGGGAGAATGTGCAAATACAACACAGACAGTGTCCGAGGACAGGATCGAACACAGATCTCTGGCGTTTGAGGCAGCAAGTCTACCAGCTGTGCCACTATATTTTATTTTCCAACACACAAAAAATTATACATTAATAACTTTGGTTACTAAAATAAATAAACTCTCCATTTTCAGTCTTAAATCTCTAAGTCACGCTATGTCCCCCTTTACAGCTACTGTGTTTTAATTCAGTTTAAGACTATGGGTCAGTACATTGGCCATAAAGTTGCTGCCTAAAAGTGCCAGAGACCCGGAATTGATCCTGAATATGGGTGATGTCTGTATAGAGTTTGCTCCTTTTCCCTTTGATCGCATGGGTTTTATCCGGGTTCCCTTGTTTCCTTCCACATTCCAAAGGTGTGCAGGAACCTTTTTCAGACCCAACCCAAAACTTAACATTTTCCTTTTGCCCAGATTCAGTCCATCTTCAGTTTAAACCAGCATCTGCAGTTCTTTCCTACACACACGATATTATAACGATAGAACTTTACTAATCCCAGGAGAGAAATTGTGTGTGTATGCGTGTGGGTATATTTATTATACACACACGCACACATAATATATATATATATATATATATATATATATATTGTAGTGTGTGGGTCTCAAAAGGAAGCACGAAGTCCAGTGTTTTGAGAGGCACCTTTTATTATGTTCCTCCCGGTTGTAGGGAAGACCAAATGAGAGAAAGATGGCACCCAAACCCCTGCCTTTAAACCCTCTGGCTAAGGGCCGCCTCCGGACTGAACCACTCCTGTGCCGAGGGGTTCGACACTATGATGGCACGACCCTTGGGAGCCGCCACAGGACCCCCCCCCCCCCAGAACCAGAGGCACGAAACGCACCGGCGGGCGCACGACCCGGCCGGCCCGCGTGCGGAAGTCAGCCGCTCGTGGGGCTTGCGGAGGCATAGGCGGAGGGACAGGTCGAGGGAATGGTCGAGGGACCGGCGGGAGGACAGGTGGAGTGACAGGCGGAGGGAGCCGTGAAGGGGGGCGCCCTCGAGGCCAAGGTTGGGCAACCAGCACCGGCTGGTCAATGTCCAGGTGTGCCGGCTTCAAACGGTCAATCCACACTGCCTCCGGCCGGCCCCCCATGTCCAGGACAAAAGTCGACTGCCCGTGTTCCAGCACCCGGAACGGGCCCTCATACGGCCTCTGGAGTGGCGTCCGGTGGGCATCACGGCGCAGGAAGACGTATGGGCAGTCCCTGAGGGCTGATGGCACGTGTGGGCGAAATGTCCCATGGCGGGACGTCGGGACGGGTGCGAGCCTGCCAACTCGCTCGCGAAGGCACTTTAGGGTGGATGAGGGCGTTCCCTGCTGCCCCGGCGCCGACGGCACGAATTCCCCGGGCACCGTGAGTGGCGACCCGTACACGAGCTCCGCCGATGATGAGGCCAAGTCCTCTTTGGGAGCAGTCCGGATGCCCAGCATGACCCTCGGCAACTCGTCCATCCAGTCCGGGCCGGAGAGTCGTGCCTTCAGTGCTGCCTTTAGCTGCCGGTGGAATCTCTCCACCAGACCGTTAGCTTGCGGGTGGTAAGCCGTGGTGTGGTGTAGCCGCACCCCCAGCAAGCGAGCCATGGCTGCCCACAGCTCGGAGGTGAACTGTGGCCCCCGGTCTGAGGAGATGTGCGCCGGCACCCCGAAGCGAGCAATCCAGTGCGCGGACAACGCACGAGCACACGTAACCGTTGAAGTATCGGCCAACGGAATGGTCTCCGGCCACCGCGTGAAGCGGTCCACCATTGTAAGAAGGTGGGTGATGCCCCGGGACGGCGGGAGAGGCCCTACAATGTCTATGTGGAGATGGTCGAATTGCCGGTGAGGTAGACCAAACTCCTGGAGAGGCGCACGGACATGGCGCTGGATTTTTGCCGTCTGGCACGGAATGCAGGTGTGAGCCCAATGGCCAACCTGCTTGCGCAGACCGTGCCACATGAAACGAGCGGCCACTAGTGCCGTTGTCGCCCGGATTGATGGGTGAGCCAGTCCGTGGATCACCTCGAACACCCTCAGGCGCCAGGTGGCAGGGACGATGGGGCGCGGCTGACCGGACGACACATCGCACAGGATTGTCACTCCCCCAGGACCGAGATGGACATCCTCAAGGCGGAGGCCGGAGATGGCAGTCTGGTAGGCGGGCACATCATCGTCCATGAGCTGTGCCTCTGCCAGAGCAGAATAGTCAATTCCGGGCGCCACCTCGAACACGGCGTTGATAGCGGGGCGGGACAATGCGTCGGCCACCCGGTTCTCTTTCCCCTCGATGTAGCGGATAGATGTTGTATACTCCGATATGTAGGCCAATTTCCGCTGCTGTCGTGCGGACCAGGGGTCGGAAACCTTCGCCAGGGCGAAAGTGAGCGTGCTTGTGGTCCGTGTAGGCGGTGAACGGGCGGCCCTCCAGGAAGTAGCGAAAATGGCGCACTGCAAGGTACAGAGCGAGGAGCTCGCGATCGAACGCGCTGTATTTTGTCTGCGCACGGTTGAGGTGCCGGCTGAAGAAGGCCAGGGGCCGCCAACCTCCGCCCGTCAGTTGCTCCAGCACAGCACCAACCGCCGACTCCGAGGCGTCCACCGTGAGAGCAGTTGGGGCATCTTTCCGCGGGTGCACCAGCAGTACGGTCCGAGCAAGGGCCTCCTTCACACCGTCAAAAGCTGCCCCTGCCTCGTGGGTCCATTCAACGTTCTTGTTCTGCCCACCCGCCAGAAGTTGATACAGAGGCCGCATGATGTGGGCCGCGGATGGCACGAAACGATGATAAAATGCCACCATGCCGACAAACTCCTGCAGGCCACGCACCGTGCGTGGGCGGGGAAACCGACGGATGGCGTCGACCCTGTCAGGCAGGGGAACCGCGCCTTGCACAGTCACACGGTGGCCGAGGAAGTCAATCTCGGTTACACCAAAACGGCACTTGTCTAGGTTGATGGCCAAACCATGCTCGCTGAGCCGCTGACAGAGCCGCCGAAGGTGGGCGCAGTGCTCCTGCTGCGAGCGGCTGGCCACCAGGATGTCGTCCAGATACACAAACACGAAATCGAGGTCGCGACAAACCCCGTCCATTAGGCGCTGAAAGGCCTGCGCAGCGTTCTTGAGGCCGAACGGCGTCCGAGTGAACTCGTAAAGTCCGAATGGCGTGATGATCGCCGTCTTGGGTACGTCATCCGGGTGAACCGGGATCTGGTTATAACCCCGTACCAGATCCACTTTTGAAAAAATTGTGGCCCCAGCCAAATGGGCGGTGAAGTCCTGGATGTGGAGTACGGGGTATCGATCCGCTGTTGTTGCGGCGTTCAGCCGTCGGTAATCCCCGCAAGGTCGCCAGCCCCCGCTTGACTTAGGGACCATGTGGAGTGGGGATGCCCAAGGGCTGCTCGAAGGGCGGACGATCCCCAAGGTCTCCATTGTGCGGAATTCCCGCCGTGCCAGACGCAGTTTATCCGGTGGCAGTCGGCGTGCTCGTGCATGGAGTGGTGGGCCGGTAGTCTGGATAAAATGCACCACTCCGTGGCTGGGGGTCGATGATCGAAACTGTGGGGTCAGAATGTCTGGGAACGCAGCCAAGATCCGTGCGAAGTGGGAGTCCACGGACGCCAGGGGCCGTCCCACCGGTTGATACAAACGCAACGTGATCGGCTCCATCGTAGCGGCGTTGACGCCTGACGTCCACCTTGAGGGAATGCGCCCGGAGGAAATCGGCCCCGAGCAATGGTTGGGAGACGTCGGCAATGGTGAACTGCCACGAGAAATGGCAGGAGCCGAACACGATTGGAACCATGCGCACTCCATATGTGCAGATGGGGCTGCCATTCGCCGCGGTGAGGACGGGCCCCCGCTTACCGGAACGAATGTCGGCCAGCGAAGGGGGCAGGACGCTGAGCTCCGCTCCAGTATCCACGAGGAAGCGGGTCCCGGAGCGCTGATCCCAGGCGAAAAGGCGGTGAATTTGGCCGGCCGCCGCGGGGACTATTGGCAGCCGGCCCAGGCGTTTCCCGGGAACGTGCACGGCTGGCGGCATTGTCGTGCTGCAGCACCCCAGCGCTGATGGAAATAGCACCAGCGCCTCGTGTTGGTGCTACTTGGAGCTTGCCTGCTCCTGCTGGTGGTGCCTGCAGCTTGCTGGCGCTGGACTGCAGGTGCAGAACCCTCACTGCCGCTGGGGGCGATCGTACGGGCCGTCGGGCTGGAGCTGTCACTCCTTCCACAGCTCACCCGCCCCACCGGAGGAAATCGGGAGCTGCCGGGGTGACGTCATCGGCGCGCCTGCCGACGGCCAGCGCGTTGACGTCATCAGGGCGTGCCATCCACAGGGCGTCGGCGCGCCTCCCGAGGGCCCTGAGGTCGGCAAAGGAGACGTCGGTGAGCTGCAGACGAATGTAGGCCGGCAGCAGATGCAGGTAGGTGTACTCGAACAACAGGCACGGCGTGTGCCCGTCCAGTAGAGCCACCATCTCCTTTAGGAGGGTAGATGGCCGTCGGTCGCCCAGGCCCCCCATATGCAGGATCCTACCAGCACGCTCCATCCTGCTCAGGCCATAAATCTGGAGCAGGAGCTCCTTAAGGCCGAGATATTTATCAGTGTCCGGGGGGGCTGCGAGGAAGTCCGTGACCTCTTCAACCGTGTCCTGGTCGAGGGCCCCCACCAGGTAATAGAAGCGGGTGGCATCGACCGTGATGCCCCGCAGGTTGAACTGGGCCTCCGCCTGCTGGAACCAGATGAGCGGCCGGGTGGTCCAGAAGTTGGGCAGTTTCACCGAGACTGCGTCCAGAGACAGGGCCGGGCCGGCCTGTGAGGAGGTAGGGCTTTCTCTTCTCTCCATCATGACGCCAATGGAGCGTCGGGGGTCACCAATGTGGTGCGTGGGTCTCAAAAGGAAGCACGAAGTCCAGTGTTTTGAGAGGCACCTTTAATTATGTTCATCCCGGTTGTAGGGAAGACCAAATGAGAGAAAGATGGCACCCAAACCCCTGCCTTTAAACCCTCTGGCTAAGGGCCGCCTCCGGACTGAACCACTCCTGTGCCGAGGGGTTCGACACTATGATGGCACGACCCTTGGGAGCCGCCACAATATATATATTTATTATATATATATATATTACATATATTTATATATGCGTATATAAATATACACTGTTTTGTTTTCTCGTTTATAACATTGTTTACTGTACTATGTTTACATATTCTGTTGTGCTGCTGCAAGTAAGGATTTCATTGTTCTAACTGGGACGTGAGAGAATAAAACACTCTTGACTTACGTCGCTAATGTGTGGGATAGAACTAGTGTACGGGTGATCGGTGTGGACTCGGTGGGCTGAAGGGTCTGTTTCCACGCTGTATCTTTAAATTAAACTAACAACACTAAAACTCTATTCTAAAGAAGGGTCTCTACACGAAACATCGCCCAATTTCTTCTATCCAGAGATGCTGGTTGCTCCATGGAGTTCCCCCGCACAATTAATGCATGGAATAGTCTTCACCCTACCATAATTACCCAACCAGACGCAACTAAATTTAAGGTAGGCAAAAATGCTGGAGAAACTCAGCGGGTGAGGCAGCATCTATGGAGCGAAGGAAATTGGCGACGTTTCGGGTCGAGACCCTTCTTCAGACTGATGTGGGGGTGGGGGAGCGGGAAGAAGAAAGGAAGAGGCGGAGACAATGTGCTGTGGGAAAGCTGGGAAGGGAAGGGGAAAGAAGGAGAAAGCAGGGACTATCTGAAATTGGAGAAGTCAATGTTCATACTGCTGGGGTATAAACTACCCAAGCGAAATATGAGGTGCTGCTCCTCTAATTTACGGTGGGCCTCACTCTGTCCATGGAGGAGGCCCAGGACAGAAAGGTCGGATTCGAAATGGGAGGGGAGTTGAAGTACTGAGCCACCGGGAGATCAGGTTGGTTATTGCGAACCGAGCAGAGGTGTTGGGCGAAGCAATCGCCAAGCCTACGCTTGGTCTCGCCGATGTAGAGCAGCGGATGCAATAGATGAGGTTGGAGGAGGTGCAGGTGAACCTCTGCCACACCTGGAAAGACTGCTTGGGTCCTTGGATGGAGGTAAAGCGACAAGTGTAGCATTTCCTGCGGATGCAAGGGAAAGTGGCAGGAGAAGGGGTGGTCTGAATGGGAAGGGACGAATTGACCAGGGAGTTACGGAGGGAGTGCTCTCTGCGGAATGCGATAGGGGAGGAGATGCGAAGATGTTGCCAGTGGTGGGATCCCATTGGAGGTGGATTATCTGTTGTGGTAGACAAAAATGCTGGAGAAACTCAGTGGATGAGGCAGCATCTATGGAGCGAAGGAATAGGTGATGTTTCGGGTAGAGACCTGTAGACAAGGATAAAATTCAGGGATTGGATAAGTAAATAACCTCTACTGAGAAAAGTGAAAGTAGTAGTTTTCTGTGATAATTAAAATCCACTGGTGCCATGCACTAAATCCTTATTTTTCCATTATTTTCTCGGTTTTAAATATTTAATTTTTTAATTCCACAACAGCTGATACTGGACCACAGAGTCCAAAATGCAGTTACACCCATCAATTAAAATCTACCCTGATTCAAGAACTGGGCTCCAAGCTGGAGATTTATTCCCATCATAGAATGTTGGGATAATACCAGAATAACAGGTTAATATCCAGAAGCGAGACACAAAAAGCTGGAGTAACTCAGCGGGACAGGCAGCATCTCAGGAGAGAAGAAATGGGTGAGACCCTTCCTCAGACTGGCCTGTCCCGCCGAATTACTCCAGCATTTTGTGTCTATCTTCGGTTTAAACCAGCACCTGCAGTTCCTCCCTACAGATTAATAGCCAGTGCTTTACAATGAGTTGAATTTAGCCAAAGACAAAACTAGTTAATTAATCCTGACCAATATTAAACCCACGATACGACCACAAATGAAAAATATCACACTGCAATAGCTCACCGTGGCAGTATTTTCACCACCGATTTTAGTAAAGAAGTTTCATACACTGGACAATTTGAATAAATGGACTGCTGCAACGAATGTTAGAACCAAGACACTAATGGATAATCTTGAGCATGTGCTCATTTATAATGTATATAAAGCTGCAGACCATGGATATAAATGAATGTCAAACAGAGCCAGCTCCATCTGAATGCAGGATCCGTATTGCTGATCTCATACAATGAACAATGCAATTGATTCAACATATAAACCTTACAATGCATGATCCACATGAGTTGCATTTGGCAGTCACTGATCATACTGGGCCACCACAAATTTTCTGGCACCTTCTTTAATCCGGACAAAATTATGAGCGTGCCCTTAACATCCCACCCGGAAGTCCCCAAAAAAATGTGGCGCCTAGGCCGGGTCTCGACCTCATCGGGACTTCTGCAGCCGATTGGTGAGTGGAATTTTTTTGCACTGACATGCACTGTCAACTGTGGGACCTTATATACACAGGTGTGTTCCTTTCCAAATCATGTCCAATCAATTTAATTTACCATTGGTGGACTCCAGTCAAGTTGTAGAAATATCTCAAGGATGATCAATGGAAACAGGATGAACCTAAGCTCAATTTTGAGTGTCATAGCAAAGGGTCTGACTACTTATGTAAATGTGATATTTCAGTTATTTATTTTTAATTACTTTGCAAAAATGTCTAAATACCTGTTTTCGCTTCTACATTCTGGGGTATTGGGTGTAGATTGATGATAAAAAAAATGAATTGAATCCATTTTAGATTAAGGCTGTAACGTAACAAAATGAGAAGGGGTCTGAATACTTTCTGAATGCACTGTAGTTTGTGATAGGCTAATGAGAGTTTTGGTCATGAGCTTGCTGCTGTGAAATTCAGTGGCCTGATACCTGGGTAGCTTTGCAGTAGGTAAACCTCTTTCTTAATGGCGTAGACTGTGCAAAGAAAATTGGTAAAGGGACGAGAGATGAGAAGCTAAGGCCTTGGTGCAAAGGTCAACTGGTTGTGGTGGAGTCTTTGATCAGGGCTGGTGAGTTGGTAGGTTGATGGGGTGAAGCGTGACAAGGGATGAATGGTTGTGAGACTGGTGATTGGTTGTTGCTGGAGGCCTGAAAGAATAGGGGCAGTGCTTTCAGTGATTGATGTGTGGGTTCCAAAGGAGAACAATAAGTAAGTAAATGGAGTATTATGTGAGGAAGTGTGAAATCTTTTCAGCTTAGCAAAAAACTTGAGTATGCTTTTGGTTCCATATTGTGAATCTCTTTGCAATCAGTCAGACATGATCCTGACCTGCAATTAAACTATTGCAGCTGTGGAGTAATCTGCTGTAAATCCTTGCTGAGTTTGTTACATGCATAGGATCAGGAGTCCTGCACTCAAGCTTCCTGCAGCATTTAATAAGATTAGGGTTGATCAGATCACAACCTCAACTCCACATTCCCATCTACTACAATTATCCTTCTTCACCCCCCCCCCCCCCCCCCCCTCCCTTATCCAAGTATCTCTGCCTTGACAAATATGCAAGAATTCTGCTTTTCAGCATAATTGAGAATTTTATTCCACAATGTTTAAAAACAATTAGGTTTCATTTTACACTCTCAGGTTTTGTAGTGATGAGTCTCAGGTGCACAAAATGAGGTGAAAAACGAGTCATTTAAATTATGTTTTTCTAATTAACTAAAATCCATTACCTGAAATCGTATTGTTTATAATACAAATAAATTCTTAATGCAGCTTTTTTTATGGCCCTGTCTGGATATTATGTGATATGAATTGCATGAATAAGTTGAGTCATCCATTGTAAGCAATTTGAAGAGCTGTCAGGAATGCTGAATATGTATTGTCCATAAAGGTGGGCATTGTATTCACTTCACAGTGTGGAACTGCACCATTATACAGCCAACACATGAGAATACATTTTGGTGTGTGTTGAGCAGTCTATGTTGCAAGAATTGCTACAGTTATCTTCATACCCCAAGGCGAAGGAGGGGAAACCTATTGCAAGATTTTTTAAACACCCAAGTGCTGACTAATAAATATCATAATTATGCCTCAAGTTTAAAAAAAACACTTGCTCTGAAACTATTTTGTTTATAAAGTGTTTTAATGACATTGTCAATATTGCATAACTATCATAAAAATGAGAATTAGTATTTGGGAGATTAAACTGGTTATCCTCCAATTAAAACTGATCTGTTTTAGAAATATCAAGTTGCATTACTGGAAGTATCATTGCATATAGCGATTGTTTTTGAAACATGCGAGAAAAGTTGTTTTTGTCCTAGGTAAAGTTATCAATCCGGTCGGTATGCGGTTATTTACCAGTTTAGAAACTCGTAACCAATTGTAGCATCAGGCTACATACAATAAACAATATTTTATATTACTGCAGCAGCAAGAATCATTTTAAACTTGTGATAAACAGTTTATAAAAGGACAGATGCAATTGACGATGTACAGTGCATTCAGAAAGTATTCAGACACAACCATTCATCCCTTGTCACGCTCCACCCCATCAACCTACCAGCCCTGATCAAAGACTCCATCACCACCACCAGTTGGCCTTTGCACCAAGGCCTTAGCTTCTCATCTCTCGTCCCCCCCAGCTTCACCAATTTTCTTTGCACAGTCTATGACCATTAAGCAAAAAGATTTCTTACTGCAAAGCTATCCAGGTATCAGGCAACTGAATTTCACAGCAGCAAGCTCGTGACCAAAAATGTCATTAGCCTATCACAGACCTCATAGCTGTTTAACATAGGTCTTCAGGGATCAAAACAATTTAAATCCATTGTAAATTCAACCAATGCACAGCACATTTAAAAGGTAACATGATGTAAATCAGCAAAATACAGAGCTACAGAAGATTGCGTCCTAAGACCATCATCGGCTCTGCCCTTCCTTCCATCGAGGGGATTTATCGCAGTCGCTGCCTCAAAAAGGCTGGCAGTATCATCAAAGACCCACACCATCCTGGCCACACACTCATCTCCCTGCTACCTTCTGGTAGAAGGTACAGGAGCCTGAAGACTGCAACAACCAGGTTCAGGAATAGCTACTTCCCCACAGCCATCAGGCTATTAAACATGGCTCGGACAAAACTCTGATTATTAATAACCACTTTCTGTTATTTGCACTTTACCAGTTTATTCATTCATGTGTGTATATATTTATATCATGGTATATGGACACATTTATCTGTTTTGTAGTAAATGCCTACTATTTTCTGTATGCTTAAGCAAAGCAAGAATTTCATTGTCCTATACAGGGACACTTGAATAGTGATGAAAAAAAGTGAAAGTGCCAAAATCTGATAATTGTCTTAATAGCTATTAACAATCAAGCACCAATCCTATACTAACTAATTCCATTTGCCCAATATTGCTCTATTATCCCCACATTCCCCTCTTCTCTCCCCCAGATACCTACACGTTGGAGTTTACTGACAATGAACAATAAACAAACATATCCCCAGGTAGGTTGGAGGAAACAAGAGAACACAAGGAAAACCCACATGTCCCATGAAGAATGCGCAGATGAATATTAATATCGTGGTACATTAAAGTGCATTGCATTTAACATAATCTACACAAGAATGAGTCAGGAATAAATAATGCAGACAATGTACTCTCGATGGTAAAGTAATCCAGGAGCTAGTTACACCGTAAATGGAAGGGATTGGGCACACTTTCCTTCATCGGTAAGGACACCCCAATTACAGGAGTTGTGACATAATGCTGCAGGTGGACTAGATGTGGTGAGACAACATTTGGGGTAAGTATTGTTTGCCGTTCTGGTTGCCCTGCTCTGGGAAGGATATCATCATGGTGGAAATTGTGTAGAAAAGACCCTCCAGGATGTTACCAGGACTCATGGGCTTGAGCGATGTAAAGATTGGGACTTTCTCCTGAGCATGAGGGGTTACAAAAAATCATGAGAGCCGTAGATAAGGCAAATGGTCGCAGTTTTTTCCCTTGGGTGGAGGAGTCCAAAATTAAAGAACATAGGCTTAATTAAGGCGGGAAAGATTTTAAAGAGACCCAAGGGGATTTATTTTTCATTCTGCGGATGGAATAAGCTGTCAGTCGAAACTCGATGGGAGTGCAATGGTAATGATGAAAATACATTTGAACAGATACATAGACAGCAAAGGTTTAGAGGTAACTGGACTATATGAAGGGATGGGAGATTGCAACCTTCACGTGGTTCACCCTGTTTCGACGAATGCAATCAACCTGGCGTGCACAAACAGACGATCAAACAGAACAAGTTGTCTTACAACTTTAGGCTGTGCACGCCATACGCAAGAAGAAGACTATATGAAGGAAAATGTGTTAAGTTCAGTTATAAAACCAAGTCAGCATAGAAGAGTTGGTCCAAAGAGGTGATGCCCTTCTGCGTGATTCTATGACTAATTTTTAACACTTTGAAAAATGTTACATATTGACATCAGCTGCTATTTGCTCCAACTATATCTCCATTTTCAGAGGCTTAGGTATCATCCCCATAGTTTTGAACTGTACTTAGTTAACTATCCTACTCAATAAAAAATTCCCATGAAGTGCAACAAACTCTACTTTTCTTTAAAACTGTGGCACAGATATTCAATCTGAAAAACAAAGTAATCTGGAAGTTACACAAAAAAGCTGGAGAAACTCAGCGGGTGCAGCAGCATCTATGGAGCGAAGGAAAAAGGCAACGTTTCGGGCCGAAACCCTTCTTCAGACCCTGGAATCTGGATTTGGTTTTCAATGGTGTAGGGATTGCACTCAGTTCTGACTCTTGAATGCAGTAAGATTGTCCCCCCCCTTCCCCCCCCCCCCCAAAATCTGATAAGATTAAGTATATCACTTGTAGGGAACAGCGAAGGCGAGGTTCAGTTCCTCAAATTTACATTATGATATCACCATTGGAACAATGTGAAAGGCCAAAGACTACAAGTGGGAATGGGGAGGATAATCAAAGAAACATGCAACTGGATGCATGGGGTTGTGCTTGTGGACTGAACAAACTGGCCACTCAACCAGCAGTTATTTTCTCCATGTAAAGGAGACAACATTGTCAGCATATGATGCAGTACAGGAGTGTAAAACACATGATTGTACTTAATATTTTAGTTCTTTTATAAAAAGTGAAATAAAGGCCCAAATTAGAAGCTGAAAATTCAACCGATTAAAAAAATTTAAACACCTATGACATTATAATTGAACAATTCACAATTCTCATATTTGTTTTCTCGAGTCTAACAATGTTGTTCAGCAGTATGTATGACACTTGTTTGCCATCAGAAATTAAAGTGTAGCCTCATTTGACCGGACTTATTTGTCTGTTGATTACATCTATGAAGAATGCAACAATGCACACAGCGCGAGAACAAGGCGTCACTCACAGTCAATGCGCGAGAGCAAGGTATCGCTCAGTGAATTCTGGATTTTCAGATTAAGCTTCACATGCGTTAACATCAAAATTGCTCTTAGTTTTTCAAGGCAATATTAGCAAATGTTGCTGCCAATTTAATTATTGGTACAAGTAGAAATTTTAATCTATTAAACCTCCGTGGAAAGCAACGTTTCAACAAGAGGGTGAAAAGAAAGTCTGCGAATAACAAGACATCAGTTCAAAGCACAACTATTAGATTATGCAGATCAGTTCGAGAACCGGATGGTTGTAGCAAAATAGCTGTTCCTGAAGCTGGTGGGGTGGGAATTTAGACTTCTGTACCTGCTGCCAATGGTAACAGTAAGACAGCACAGAAACATGCCATTTGGCACAACTCTTCAGTGGTAATTAAGATGCCCATCTCAGCAAATCCCATTTCCCCATACATCTATTTAACATGTCCTATCCATGTACCTGTTCGAATGTATTTTAAATGCTATTGATATACTTGCCTCAACCACTTCCTCTGGTTCTATATACATGCCTTCCTGTTCGTAAAAATGTCCCACAAATTCCAATTAAATCTTTTCCCTTCCTCCTTAAATCCTTGTTCATAAGTTCTAAGAGTAGAATAAAGCCATTCAGCCAACGTCAATCATGACTGGTTTATCTTTCCCTCTCAACATCATTCTCCTGCCTTCGCCCCATAACCCCTGACACGCTTACTAATCAAGACTGCCATTTAGTTATTGAATACACAGCGATGGGAAAAATACTTTGTGCATTCAACCCATCTATGCCCCTCATGATTTTATATACCTCCATAAGATCACCCCTTAGATTCCTACACTCCAAGAAAGGAATTGTTTTCCTGACCTTTCCCTCTCGAATCCTGGCAACATCAAGCAAATCGTTATTGGTCTCTTTCTAGCTTAATGGCAACTTTCCTATAGCTGGGTGACCAACAAAGCACACAATTCTCCAAGTGTGACTTTTTCAATGTCTTACACAACTGCAACATAACATCCCAACTTACGTTCTCAATGCCCTATTATGGGTCAGCCTGCAAAAAGTCTTCTTCACCACCCTGTCTACCTATGATACCACATTCAAGGGACCTTGTTGATAGGCGGCACCTTTTTGACAGCGCCTCATGTAGACGCGTTTGATGATGGAGATGCCTGTGATGGACGGGAATGAATTCCACCACTCTCTGCAGTCTCTCGCGTTCCTGTGCATAGTAAGTGTCAAACCAGGAGCTTATGCAACCTGCCAGAATACATTTTACAGCACATCTGTACAAGTATTCACTGACATGCAAAATCTCTTTAAACATCCAAGAAAGTAGAGGCCCTGGCAAACTTTCTTCATAAGTATATCTATGTAGACACGTCACCCAAGATGTTAACACCCAGCAATTTGAAGCTGCCACCCACCACAGACTCACCAATCTAGAAATTGGAACGCCTATGAAAAGACAAGTATTTGTAGACGGTGTTTATTCATGACTGATATTGCAATACTGTTGAGACCTCAGGAGATGACAAGGTGATGCAAATATGGCAATTATGGGGAGAACGCAGGAGAATGTAGTTAGGAGGGAGAGATAGATTACCCATGATTGTATGGCGGAGTAAACTTGATGGGCCAAATGGCCTAATTCTATTGCTATCACTTACGATCTTATGATCTTAAATGTTTATATGAAGGGAGAGGTTTGAGGAGTACTGGAAGGTGATGCCGAAATGGAGAACAGGTCAGTAAATTGAAATAGAAGCTGAAATAACTAAAAATGGGTTTCTCAATGCACTGTCAGAGCTTGGTAGGGAATGGAGCTATTCAGTAAGAATGACAAAACAAATTGAAGTATTTGAAGGATTAAAGGCCAAGCTAAATTCACAGCACCACCACCAGGACGTTAAATAATTGACAGGCTATACTATCAGCACGGACAATAGGAAATAGTTGTGATAATGCAACGGTGTGCACTTAATAAATATCGTTAAATCACCAACGACATAACGTGTACCGTTCTAAAAACTGCTTCCTGGTGTATTTTTTGTGTGATGGATCTGAGCACAATAACAAAAAAGGCACATTTGGCCAAGTCCTATCTGGAAGTCTTTGAAATTTGAATAGGACATGTGCATTATAAATAGATTGGATTGTGAATAATGTATATGACATGCTTATATTCATAGATCAGGTTAGAGAATAAAATAGTTTAGTTTTGTGTAGAGATACCGCATAAAAACAGGCCTTTTGGCCCATTGAGTCTATGCTTACCATCGATCATCTGTTCACACTAATTCTGTTATCCAACTTTCCCCTCATTCCAACATACTGGGGCAATTTACAGAGATAATTAACCTACAAACTTTGGGATATGGGAAGAAACCAGAGTACCTAGAGGAAATCCACATGGTCATAGAACGTGTAAACTCCTCAGAGATAGCACCCGAGGGAGGTAAAGATCAAACCCAGGTCTCTGGCGCAGCAGGGCAGCAGCTTTACCACCAGTGCCACCCTTCAAGTTGACGGTGGATAGACCACACTTGGAGCATCGTGTAATTGCTTAGCTACCACACTGTAGGAAGGTTGTGTTTGTGCCCGAGAGAGAGAGAGAGTACAGAGGAAATTCATAATGATGTTGCCTAATTTAGAGGACTTGAGTTATGATAAGAGATTGGATAGGCTGGGGTCTTTCTTTCTAGAGCAAACAAAGCAAAGAGATGACTTGATAGACTCAATAGTTTAAAACAGAATCTGTTTAAAATCAACAAGTAATGATTACCTTACTAGGTGGCCGTGTTAGCAATTCAATAACTACATCATTATCGATGCAATCGCTTTGAAGAAAAGCTGAAACTAATTAATCTCACAGACCATATTAAGAATTAACAAAAATCTTACATAACATAAAAAAAGCTTTTACTGGCATTGAGATTTGTACCGAGGCATTTTCATGACTAATAGAAATGGAATACTTTTAATAACAATTAAAAGAAAATGTAGCGTGTCCAAAGTTATAAAAAGCACAAATAAGCTTTCAATCACTTTGTTCAGGAGCTTGTGTTTACCAATGACCTCCACAAGAATGTTTAAAGTAACTACAAACACTGAGATTCCCAAATAACAGTAAAAAAGACAATGCATACGAGCTAAGGATTGAATATGAATCATGTGAAAGAAGAATAAGAAAGCATAAAAAACTTTCCATCATCTGAAGACTAATGGGCCTGTCCCACTTTGGTGACTTTTAAGGCGACTGTAAGAGTCTATGCATTCTGGAAACTAGTCGCGGCTTCATTATGGTCGCTGCAAATTATTCAACATCTTGAAAAATTAGCGCTCATCAGAATTAAGCCGCCATGGAGAGTATCGAGAATTCTCGTGCTCTAGGTGGGTCACCAGGAAGTCCTAGTGGGTTGCCAGGAGGTCGATGGTGTGTGTGTGTGCGTGTGTGTGTGTCTCACAACAATTACAAGTCGATGACGTTTGCATCTGCTTTTCATGTCCATTTTGCACATTCTTTTCTCAATAAACAAGAAATGTCACTGAATAGTCAGCTGGAGACAAAACCCTCAGTTCATCTCCCTCCCAACCCAAGGGTCTACAGAGACTGCTGTGGCCCACTGCAACCCACAGAAGTGAACTCACTTGTTCTTAGGGATTAAACATCAAACATTCCGATGGCTTAACTAACTTTAGAGCAACATATTTTTTACAGAAGTAGCAATCTAGTAATGCAGGATTATGTGTTTATTTTAAACCAGTGAAGGTATTGGAAATCTAACTCTTTCTACTTGTTTAATAACATACACAAATTGCCTGAAGTTGGCTGAAGCTAGGCTTTGGATGCTAGTGCTCACTGTCTCAGGCGTGGGCTAAGAAGGAAGTCAATAGTCCGTACTGGTTCAGTCTGGGGTTTTATCCTATCATTCTGTCTTTAATTCCACAAATGGGTTCGAGCAAAGAATGGACTGGTGCTAGCAGGAGGATTGACTGGCTTACCCATGATAAGAATAGCTAACAAGCCAGAGAAGAAGCATCTCAAAATCTGGTCAGAGGATGTTGAAGAGGTACTAAATAAATACTTTGTATTGGTATTCACCAAGGAGAAAGAGTGGGAGGTGGCTGATCTGGAGGTCCGGGCCGCTGAGGATGTTCTCCGTCGGGGTTCAGCGTCGGTGTTCCATCATCCCGGCATGATGGCCTGAGCATCGGGCCGCCCGTGGCGGCGACTGCGGGTGCTCGGGAGGCCCCGACCACGGGTGAACATCTGGGAAGGTCGCCAGGGAGGCTGGCTGGACTATGATACCTTCCTCAACTTTGGTGCCACTATGGGGTCATGTTGTGTCGTGGACTTCTGTGTTTGTGCTTTAAAAAAAAATGTTTTATTTATTTATTATTTATTTTTATGTTACTTGACTGTAAGGAAAATCCATTTCGTTGTCTCATGAGATAATTACATTAAATTGAATACAATACAAAGACATGGAAGGAAAGTGAGATGAGTGTGGGGTATACAATTTATGAGGGCAGTTTGAGATCAGGAAGGGAATGGTGCGGGGTCCCTTGAAGAGCAATAAGACGGATAAATCCACAGGGCCTGATGGGATCTATCACAGGTTATTGATAGAGGCAGGAAAGGAGATTGCAGGGGATGGGATGAAGATCTTTGAATTCTCTCCAGCCACAAGCGAGTCCCGCAGGACTGGAGAGTAGCCAATGTTGTTCCTTTGTTTTAGAAGGGAAATTAGTTTTGATCCAGTAAATTAGAGGCCCGTGAACCTCAGGTCAGGGAATGATTGGGGAGGATTCTTACGGGATAGGATTTACCCATATTTGTCAGAGAATAGGCTAATTAAGGACAGTCAGCATAGCTTTGCCTGTGGCAGATCATGTCTTACAAATTTGACTCAAATTTATGATGAGGTGACAACGATGATAAACGAGGATAGGGCAGTTGATATTATTCACAAAGATTTTAGGAATTTGAGATCCAACACAGTAGACTGATCCAAAAGATTAAGATACAAGGGATTCTTGCAAACTTGGTAGTTTGGGGGGGGGGGGGGGGGGGGGGGGGGGGGGAGTAAAGGGAGGGTGTGAGCAGTAGTGAGAGGAGGAGTGTGAAGGGCCAGGTGAAGGTACAGGGGGGGGAAAGACAGTGGACCTGTGTTACTTCCCCAAAGTTATCTCCTCGCCACCGCCTCCACTCCTCCGCCAGCCAACAGTAAGGTGCGGGGCCGAGCAGTGCAGGTGCTTCAGACGGCGGAAGGGGGCCTCCCCCTTCCACCCTCTCTCCCTCCTCCTCCCAGCCTCGGCGTGCAAGAGGGTTTGTTTGAAAGCGGTTATCGCCGTTGGCGGAGTGGCAAGTAGCGGCCGCTATCAGGGCGGGCGGGGTGCGGGAGGAGGTGGAGCCACTGTCGCTGCTGCGCGGGGCCCGTCATTCGCTCCGACCCTCCCCGCACCTAGTATCTTTGCCTCGCACTACAGCCGTTGCCGCCGCCGACATGAAACATCACGTTCCTTTTCTCCAGAGATGCTGCCTGACCTGCTGAGTTACTCCAGTTTTTTGCACCTATCTTCGGTATAAACCAGTATCTGCAGGCCAAGCCGTGCAAAATGACTCGGCACTTAGGTTGCCCGGCGGCACGTTAGGTGGCCATAGGCACCCGGGCAACCGTTAATTTCGAGCCCTGGTGAATCTGTGGTATTAATTGCCACAGATGGCTGTGGTGGCTAAGTCATTGGGTATTTTTAAAGCAGAGATTAATAGGTGCATTATTAATATGGGTGTCAAAGATTACAGGGGAAGGCAAGAAAATGGGGTTAAAATAGATCAGCTATGATCTAAAGGCAGAGAAACTCAATGGGCCGAATGGCCTAATCCTGCTCTTATGTCTCATGGCACACTTATTTTTACCACACAGACATCACTACATTATTAGTAGCTGCAGAACAAACTGTCCCAAATACAAAGAAAAATAAACAAAAATAAAGGATGCATCTCAGTATTTTGTAAAGGCTTCAAAGCATTACTCTACATTCCAAAGGTCACAATCAGTAAAACCTGTGTACCAATTTGTCGAAAACCCCAAATTTCACTTCCCCATTTAAAAGATACAAAAACCTACAACTAGTGTTTAGAACAAATACAATTTTCTCATTTCTGCCAGATTTTAGCTCTAAAGAAATAATAACAATCGAAACTGGCAAATGTACTAGATAAGATCAACCTTTGTAGATTACTTCTCAAGCACTCAAAAAATAATTACTTATGAAATGTTTGCTCGTACCATACGTAAACAACGTGTACGACAAAAGGTGTCAACTAAAAATATCTTTGTTATGTATTAACACTAGCAAAACATAGTCATGATCCATGAATTACAAGCTTGACAACTAGTGGT
The DNA here is from genome assembly GCF_010909765.2 of Amblyraja radiata. NCBI lineage: Eukaryota > Metazoa > Chordata > Chondrichthyes > Rajiformes > Rajidae > Amblyraja > Amblyraja radiata. The sequence goes on along the minus strand of NC_045957.1, from coordinate 55,183,941 downwards.
GCACTAGTTTTTTCATGAGGTTTCGTCTACAAAATGAGAGATAGTGCACTTTCCTTTAGGAACTACATTCTGGCATTTATGTCTGATTTTAAAAATTTGTTTAATGGCCAATTGGTTGGGGAGAACGACAGGACCAATTTACTTCAAATGCATGGTGTATAATTTACAAATTCCCACACCTCGAGTTCCTTCTTTGTTCAACCACAATAGATTATTACTCAAGAAAATGCAGCATATTCCAGTCTCACAAAACAGTCCCAGAATGCCAAGAATTATGTATTGCAACCAAGTGCACATCATGGAACAGAGATCCACAGGCTTGTCGATCAGCAGTAGTATTAAAAAAACTATTTACACATATGGCACAGTGCAGTTGCACAAATGGCAGGGCAGCTTTCTCACAGCACCAAAGAGACAGGTTCGGTCCGAACCTCGGATGCTGTCTGTGTGGAGTTGTATGTTCTCTCTGATCATGTGGATTTCCTCTGGGTTTTCTGGTTTCCTCCTACATTCCCATAATGTGTGGGTTTGTTGGTTAATTGACCTCTGTAAATTGCCCAGAATGAGTAGGCAGTAGAAGCGAAAGTGGGATAACATAGAACTAATGTGAACAGGTGATCGATGCTCGGCATGCACCTGGTGGGCCAAAAAGCCTGCTTCTGTGCTGTAACTTTCAATTTTAAAAAAGGACAAAATGAAAAATGTTGTTCATACTCACCTGGTCTGACAGCATTTGTCAATAGAGAAAAACACAGATGCAACATCCAGCATTGCAACAAATTTCTCTTAGAAAGCCATTTGCACGTAAAACTCAAAACAAGATTGCTGCTTAAATATTTATGATGTGGGTTGCATGGAAAATTCTTGCACCTTATCCCATAAGCTTTTGAAAATCGCTCAAAGGAATATGGATATTTTTTTGTCAAAGGGCTACTTGTTTAAGTCATTGAAAAGTATTTTGAACTGTTCATTTATAACCAGCTGAACATGTTCATCCTTGTGCTGTTTTATTTTCTTAATGTTTTTATCTTTTATCAGAATTTATTTTAAATCTTACTTGATTATTGATAATCTGCTAATGAAAAGTATTTCAGAAAACAGGATCGGTCAGATGGCATTGATTATTATTTTTTTTTTGATTCACGTATCCATGTGTGCAAGTCTTATTGGAGAACTTTGCAATAAAATTAATTTCACTAATCAGCATTTCAAATACACCCAGAAAGTGGGTGTAGGGAAGGTGGTAAATCAAGTCAGTTTATAAATAAAACCTTGGTGTTAACAAAGCCATCGAACTTTGCTTTTGTTGACATTCCAAGTTTCTATTAGGTTTATCATTTTCATTTCAAAATACAGAACAAAGGTTCAGATGGCAAAAACATTTCAGTGGATGAGCTGAAACAAACATCCCATAAATACATCATGAAACATTAATGGTAGAACAGTCCCACACAGCTTAACTGATTATTATTTTGATGCTTCCTGTCACTATTCTACCTCTGAGAATTATGAGCAACCATGCTAATAATAGGGCTTGGCAGAAGATTTCAAGACCCGTCACCCAAAGCAGTAGCTTTGAGCATAGAGCATTAATAGCACATGATATTCCAGAATCTTAATGGAATCAAATTAAAAAAATATGCACAAAACACTAAATGCTGGAGGAATTCAGCAGGTCAGACAGCATCTGTGGAAAAAATAGACAGATGACATTTCGGGCCTGGACCCTTCTTTAATAATACAATAACTAACCAGACTATTAAATCAGATTTTCCATTTGCTGCTATAGACAAACTAGAAATAGATAGATCAGGAACAGATGATTTAAACTAAGAGTGGAGGATGAACTCAACATTTACCAGTGGTGCTCTCAGGGAGTTCTCACTCTGGATCCCTGATAGCTGGGTTTGTTATTGTATCTTGATCCAACACACGAACCCTATAATTTGCAATCACAACAAATGTCCATCACCTCCTCAGTTTGATTCGACTTAAACATAAATTCTGCAATTTAAAACTGAGTTTAGTTATCACATTTGCTGGTTAATACAAAGTGATAGTCACAAAGTGCTGGAATAACTCAGTGGGTGAGGCAGCATCTCTGGGAGAAAGAGGATGTGTGATGTTTTGGGTTGGTACCCTCCTTCACAATAAAAGCAGGGGCTGAAGAGCTGGAAACGAGCAAAGTCTAGGTCAGTCAGGTCCAACCACAAATGACCTCAGGCATAGCTAATTTCAATGTGCATGAAGGAACTGCAGATGCTGATTAAAAGCAAAGATAGACACAAAAAGCTGTAGGGGGGGGGGGGGGGGGGTGGGGGAAGAGGGGAGGGGAGCAAGTTGGCTACTTTAAATTAGAGAATCTAATGTTCATACTGCTGGATTGTAAGCTTCCCAAGTCAATTATGAGGTGCTGTTCCTCCAATTTATGCCTGGCCTCACGCTGGCAATGGAGGTAGCCCACGACAGAAAGGTCAATATGGGAATGGGAAAGCGAGTTGAAATGGTTGGCAACAGGGAGATCTATCATAGATGTCCTTCATACGCGACTCGTACGAGACATAGTTTTACGGTGAGAGGGAAACGGGTTATGTGTAAGGAGATAAGTAATGGTCTTGGCATTATGTTTGGCACAGACACTGAAGGGCCTGTTCTTGTGTTGTACTATACTATGTTCTAAGATACTCAGCGGGTGAGGCAGCATCTATGGAGCGAAGGAAATAGGCAGCATTTCTGGTCGGGACACTTCTTCAGACTGATGTGAGGGGTGGGGGGGGCAGGAAGAAGAAAGAAAGAGGCGGAGACAGTGGGCTGTGGGAGAGCTGGGAAGAGGAGGGGAAAGAAAGAGAAAGCAGGGACTACCTGAAATTGGAGAAGTCAATGTTCATACCGCTGGGTGTAAACTACCCAAGCAAAATATGAGGTGCTGCTCCTCCAATGGCCATGGAGGAGGCCCAGGACAGAAAGGTCGGATTTGGAATGGGAGGGGGAGTTGAAGTGCTGAGCCACCGGGAGATCAGGTTGGTTATTGCGAACCAAGCAGAGGTGTTGGGCGAAGCGATCGCCAAGCCTATGCTTGGTCTCACCGATGTAGAGCAGCTGACACCTAGAGCAGCGGATGCAATAGATGAGGTTGGAGGAGGTGCAGGTGAACCTCTGCCGCACCTGGAAAGACTGCTTGGGTCCTTGAATGGAGTCAAGGGGGGAGGTAAAGCAACAAGTGAAGGATTTCCTGCGGTTGCAAGGGAAAGTGCCAGGAGAGGGGGTGTGGGAAGGGCCGAATTGAGCAGGGAGTTACGGAGGGAGCGGTCTCTGTGGAAAGCCAAAATTATATTGTTTCAATTATCGCCTAACACCACTCCTCTATCCAGTTATTCATTAAAGTTTACTTTAATTACAAATGGTAAGCAAGCCAGCAACATTTGAAGTATGTTCACATCAATCCTAAAGCAAACAATGCAACTTTTGTACACCAGCCAGCTAAGTTAATCAACACATCAGATATAGGCAGTGCCGGAGAGCATGTTATAAAAATCAGCTTTAAAATTGTATTGCAGCTATAGTTTTTTGATAACTGTGAATTAATAAACTTTATGTTGTAACTAGCAATAGGGAATCACACTGATGTTGTAAAATGAATAAGAATTTTAAAATTATTGTAATAGCACTATTAAAAAATACCTATCCAATGTGTCAAAGAATAACACAGATTTATAAAGCAAGCAATAAAACACCAGTCCTTGAATAACTCATTGCTGGAGCCGACTATCCACCGATATTTAGATTTAATTTTTAAAAAATCAGTGTGGTTCATAAAGATTTTCAGGCATATTGTTGAATCAATAAATTACATCTTTCTTTTTAAAATAAGTGGGCATAACACTTTCCATTAATATTTCAATCATATTTTACAGTATTCTTAGGTCAATAAGCACTATTGAAAAAGTCATTCCCCCTATAAAGGTGTTAGATATAGTCTTTAATGAGTGAGTGTATTGAAAGCAAAGTGCAGCTATAATCAGTATCAGCGACTCAGAGGGAGGAAGATTCAAAGAGTCAGATGCACCTGCTGAAAATCACAGTGCTTCAGATGTGGACATGATCAATGATCTGATGGTTTCCACAGAATAGGACAACTATCGTCGCAATATGAAATGCAAAGAATGTCCTTTCAAGTGAGATACTATTATCATCAAGAGAAAATATAAACATTTAAAAACGTATCTACTTTTACCACAAGACAGCAACTGAAAAACACCATTCCAGTTCCAAAAATGGTAATTGGGAGGGAAAATGTGATGATGATCTCTCAAATGGCAATTAAGCAACACTGGATGCAAGGAACGTAAATGTGTGACGTTATCTTGGTCTGGGACCAAAATCCAAGTTAGCAACCACAGGTTGAACATCGATTTTGTCGGCAACTGATGATCCGCCTGCCCGCCCCTATAATACGGACAAAATCACGAGAGTTCAGATGAAATTCCGAGCGGCCTCAGATGGCATTTCGAGTGGCGAGCACTATTTCAGTCGTGTCCCTCCATTGTAAAATAATCAACTATGCTCTCAATCTCCTTCCCGAACTGTTTCACAAAGATAATATGGTACACCCTTGTTTTAACAACCCCCTTATAACAAATGTGTAGGAAAGAACTGCAGATGCTGGTTAAAAATTTAAGGTTTAAACCAGCATCTACAGGTGGGACAGAGATAGAATGTAGTCGGAGACAGTAAGACTGGTGGGAGAACTGGGAAGGGGGAGGGGTATCAGGGTTTAATTAGAGAGAGAGGGGAATCAGGGGTTAATTGGTTAGGAAAGGCAATCTCTAATTCTACCCGTCCCACCCACACCCTTGACATCAGTCTGAAGAAGGGTCTCGACCCGAAACGTCACCTATTCCTTCTCTCCAGAGATCCTGCCTGTCCCGCTGTGTTACTCCAGCATTTTGTGTCTACCCTTTTAACAGATGCTGGATATAGCAGACAGACCTGCCGACCTAGCCCCAGCTCACACCATCTCCTTGGCGTTGAGAGCCAGGAACTCTGGAGAACACAGGTCGGGATCACGGGAGAACACGGATATTGGGACCCTTCCTTAGACTGATTCCGTCAGCTGGGTTACCCCAGCACTGTGTCATTTAACTTTAAAACTAGGCGCCATTGCCGCTAGTCTGCACCAGCGAGCCCTTCGTCACTGGTTCACACCGCTGTTGTTGCAGTTCATGTTGTAGCCTCTGGGGACAGTCTTTCTTCAGTGTGCCCCCATCGACAGGACACGCTCGGTCAGCGTGGGGCTCCCTCCCCTTGCACATGCTGTTGCTTCCAAGGTGGAGTATGCTGGTGACTCCAGGGGAGAAGGAGGCGGCGACGGGTGGTGGAAGGGAAGGAAGGGGCGGTGACCCGAAAAAGGTCTCGAGTCTAGAATTGCCTCAGACAACTACTCCCCCCCCCATCCCCACACATAGACCATTATAAATGGCATGCAATGTTCTGTCGCAAAAGTAATGAGAAGGAAAAAAAATCCAATATCACTGCCTGCTAACGGCAGATTCACCTCGATCACTCCTTCTCAGCATCAAGCACACTATTTACCCAAATGTTACAACAATCCAGAATCGTCTATATAAAACTAAAAGATAATTCAGGAGTCCAATTGAAATACCTTTCACCTGAACCTCTTCAATATCCACTAACCACTATGCAACCAGGAAAGCCAGACAATAAAGGGATTATCAGGCAATGCACGTCCACTTTCAAAAAGAATAAAATTAGACATCTGGGAGTAATTTTACAAGCCTGCAATCTATAAGGAGAACAGATTACAAACATAGGAATTATATTTGAATGATATTTATCTGTTTGAACCGTGACATTCAATTTGATGCATAAATGCATGTCCATGTCTATGATGCCCTCTATTCCCATATTTTCTTTTTACTACTTGAGCTTACCGAAGCTTAGGCACAATTCCACAGGAGTTTTCTGTTATGTTATCAAACAAGCAACATATCATATATCAACCTACACAGTGAATGTCAGCAGACTATTTAACTACTTAGGACACAAAGATTTGCACCTGATCCAGCCCTGGTCAGCTGTGGGCACATCTGCATTCTGTATCCCCTTTACTCTACATATTGTACTTGAGTCTGACATGATTGTATTCCTATATTGTATTATCCTATCAGATTGGATCGTATGCAAAAAGCAGCAAAGCTTTTCTTTGTATCTCAGTACACATGAGAATAATATAGTTAAAATATGTTACCATTTTTCAGATGGAGGACCATACAATAATGCGAGGGAAAAAACCCCAATTGTCTTTCAACCTAATCAGCAGCCAATTTAGTTCTATCTAAGATTAGATAATTTGTCTAATCCAAGGTTTAGTTCTGACACATTGTTCTTTCTCACCGTGCCAGTTAGTGTACATATTTATTGAGTCATCAGGACAGAACCAACATGAAGGTTTTAATGTGATTCTGGAGACAGCAGACTCTGTAAAATATATGTCTTATTCTTGGGAAGCTGTGGACATGCTCTCCGAGCTTGCTAATCAGCAGCAGCTGCAGAGCAACTTCTCCAAATCCACCCCATCCCCACTCCCACTCTTTCCTCAACCTAATGTTTGTGACTCCCATCATTATTATACTTCTCTTTACTTCTACAAACAGATAAAGCTCAATTACTAACTTATTTACGTTTATACACAATGCTGATCTGTTTACAGTTGATAGGCTGGGATAACATAATGATTACATTACTAGACCGATCCATCAAAAACAAGACAGAATCTGACGCAACAAACAAATTAAATTCAATTTATATAATATTGGTATCATTGATAATGCCCATTGCACAAATAGATTGTAAAATCTCTGCGTAAAAAGTGCCTTCCCATGTCCTCCTGAGATGTTAACTGACCTGCTGAGATACTCCACCTCTTTGTGCTTTTTAAAAAAAATTGGTAAAACCTATCTGATGTAGTAATGTCCTTTTGGAGAGGAAATCTGTTTTAATTCGCCAGTCTGGGCTATATTCAAACCCTTGAAAATGATAAAGGGCCTGTCCCACTAGGAAACCTCTCACGGCCATACAGGCGACCTCTGGCGACCTCTCACAACCATACAGGCGACTCCCTGGCGACACCCCGCCAGGGGTCGCCTGTATGGTCTCCTAGTGAGAGGTCTCCTAGTCACCCAAAGAGTCGTAGTATCTTTCTGGTCGCCGATGAATTTTCAACATGTTGAAATTTTTCAGTGACCTATGACAGATGCCGGCAGTCGCCGAAAAGGTTGCGTAAGTAAGTGGCAGGCCTTTAAGCCACTCCAGTCAGGAATCAGGAGAAACCTCTTTGCCCAAACAGTGTTGAGGATGTGGAACTCATGATCACAAGAGGCTGAAGCTAATAGTGTAGAAATGTTTAACAAACAGATGGGGGAGAACAAGACTGATTGATAAATGAAGCAAAAAGAGAGAAGGCTCAGGTGGAGCAAAGTATGTTGATGTGGCAGCCAAATAGGCTGATCCTATGCTGTCTGTTAATATTATCTCACACATTCAAGTAAGACAACTCCAGCTGGTTTAATACAATGGATGAAATGAATTAATTTACTCGAGTCCTCCTCAAAGTTATAACATGTGAAAAGGCAGCCAATTTTAATAACCATCTTCCCAAATGCTCATCTATAAAACCAGCATTTAAAACCGGTTTAAATCTTGTTACTTCAGAAAATCTAATTATGAGAAGTGATGAAACAGCAGGTCAAAATTACTGTTGCCTGGAAAAGTCAAATAAAACCTCTCAATTGAAAGGCAGATGCAGCTTGGTTTAGAATATTTAGCTTAGAATTTAAATGCAACAGGTTACAAGCAAATACTCTGACTCCTTATAAATATTCAGCATACATTTTCAAATTCCAACAGTAGCCACAGAAAATAAAAAATCCCCGGATGCGCCTACAATTAAAAACAAAATCCCATGATAAAAATGTAGGTCAGATTTAATTTGTCTACCAAAATCAAAAATAATTTTAGAAGTTGGACAATATACACAACAGATAAGAGTTGCAGCTCATCAGTATTGTCCTTCATTATTAAAACAATATTTGACAAATGAAATATTTGAATATTAAATATTTACAATAACAAGGGTCTTAGTTTTTACAATTAATCAGAGTGTTGCCAAAGTAATTGCTTGAAAGGCTTAACATCAGCCTGATATTTTTAACTAAACATTTTGTCCAAAATACCTTATGTCAGAAGTTTATCAGATGACAATATTTCCTTTCACAAGGCACTTTCTTGAACCTTAAATATCCCTTGTCAAAGGCAGCTCCAGAAAACCAAAGCACAGCAAATATGACTTTAACAGCATTTATAGCTTCAACTGCTCCACTACTTAAACTTCAACAAGCTAAAACAACAAAATAAATCGATTTTTCAAGATTCCATTTCCCATTTCAATACCTGCTTGCATTTCAGCAAATTCTCTAAACTGTTTTTAGTCTACTTTAAACACACACAAGTATCCACATTGTTAACAGTGCAGCAGTTTATCAAAATTAAATGTAAACAAGCCCTTTCATTGAAAGTAATTTGTGCACAGTTATGCTTTCCAACTTACAAAAAGAGTATGTTCACGCATTCAGTACCCCACCTTCTTATATTCCTCTTAAGTAACCCAAAACACTGTCCAGACTATTCAAGCTTGGAAGGCATTACTGGTAATACTATGCCCAAGTCAATTTATCTTTCAAAATAACTTGCTGAAGCCATGGCTATTTTCTTCACCTATTTTGCTAGAGGGCCACGGGTCAATTTTCCAGTTATGATTATTAATAATGCGAATGGACCAATTTAGTACAAGTTTTGAATTTAAGTCTCAACTGATTGTTTATCATTGAATATCCAGTGGAACACCAAACATTTTTAATCAGAGGGTGGTGAATCTGTGGAATTCATTGCCACAGAAGGCTGTGGAGGTCAAGTTGATGCATATTTTTAAGGTGGAGATTGATAGATTCTTGATTAGTAAGGCTGTCAGGGGTTATGGGACAAAGGCAGGAGAATGGGGTTTAGAGGGAAAGATGGATCAGCCATGATAGAATGGCGGAGTAGACTTGATGATCCGAATGGCCTAATTCTGCTCCTTTAACTTATGAACTTATGAGACAAAAAGAACGACAGTTGCTGGAATTTTGAGCAGGAAACAAATTGCTGGAGGAACTCAGCGGGTCAAGGAACATCTGTGGAGGGAAATGAACAGATGATGTTTCGGGTCAGGACAATTCTTCAGACAGTGTGAAGGAGAGTCCCGACCCAAAACGTCATCTTCCTTTTCGCTCTGTAGATGCTGCCTGACCCGCTGAGTTCCTGCAGCAGTGTTTGTTCTGTTATAACGTTATAGTTGTTATAATGTTACAGCATCTATCCACTGCTAATGTTATTGATTCATTTCTATCATGCGTTTCGAGATAGTCAAATCGTACTGTACACAAGTACAAAAAAGCCATGCACAAGTACACGTTAGTACAAAGAGAGAGATAACAACATGCACAATAGAGCATTACAGCAACACAGTTACAGAAAAAAATTCTAAAGTCTGCAATTAGATAGGTTGGAACATGGGACTTCATCCTAGCTCATGGGAGGGTCATTTAGAAGACCGATAGTAGCAGGGGGGAAGCTATTCTTGAATCTGTTTGTATGTGCTTTCAAGCTTTTGTATCTTCTGTAGGGTAGGAGAGGAGGGAAGAGGGGATGACCAGTGGCTGAACATGGTCCTTGATTTAAATCGGCTACTTTCCTACGGTAGCAGGAAGTGTAATGCGAGTCAATGGTGGGCGGAGTTGGGGGTGGGCGTCTGATCTGTGTGCTGGAATGGACAATTCCGCTACTGGCTGCCATTTATTGTAGACTTGGGCGGAGCTGTTGCCAAACTAAGCTATGACGCATCCCAATAGAATGCTTTTTATTGTGCACCTGTAGGAAATTACAAGAGATTCTGAATTTCCTCAGACTTGAGAGATATAGCCATAAGGAAACTGGTCATTTGGCCCAACACACTCATGTCAACCAAGATTCCCCATCTACACTAGTCCCACTTGGCCATGTTTCGCTCATATCCTATTTTCCGGGTTCGATCCTAGCCACGGGTGCTATCAGTGCAGACTTTGTATGTTCTCCCTACAACAGTGCGAGTTTTCACTGGGTTCTCCAATTCTTCCCACATTACAAAGGCGTGCAGGTTGGCAGGTTAATTAGCCTCTGTAAATTGCCTTTAGTGCATAGGATGCAAAACTGGAAAACATGGTACTAGTGTGCAGGTGATCAATGGCCAGCATGGACGATGGGCTGAAGGGCCTGTTTCAATGCAGAGTCTCTAAATTACTCTGGGTAAAATACTCTGTACGGTCTCCCGATGGCTCAGGCCCTCAAGTTCAGAAGTCAAAAGAGCAGAATTAGGCCATTCAGCCCATCAGGTTCACTCTGTCATTCAATCATGGCTGATCTATCTTTCCCTGTCAACCCCATTTGCCTGCCTTCTCCCCGTAATCCCTGACACCCGTACTAATCAAGAAGCTGTCAATCTCTGCTTTAAAAATATCCAAATGACTTGGCCTCCACAGCTGTCTGTGACAATAAATTCCACAGATTCACCACCCTCTAACTAAAGAAATTCCTCCACATCTTCTTTCTAAAGGTACGTCCTTTTATTCTGAGGCTGTGCCATCTGGTCCTAGTCTCTCCCATTAGTGGAAACATCCACTCCACATCCGCTCTACCAGGCCTTTCACTATTCTGGGCGTTTCAATGTCCCCCTCATCCCTCTAAACTCGAGCGAGTAGAGGCCCAGTGCCGTCAAACGCTCACCATACGTTAACCCACTCACTCCTGGGATCATTCTCGCAAACCTCCTCTGGACCTTCTCCAGAACCAACACATCCCTCCTCAGATATTGGGCCCAAAACTGTTCACAATACTCCAAACGCGATCTGACCAGTGCCTTATAAAGCCTCAGCATCACAACCCTGTTTTATACTCCAGTCAATAGACAATAGGTGCAGTAGGCCATTCGGCCTTTCGAGCCAGCACCGCCATTCAATGTGATCATGGCTGATCATCCCCAATCAGTACCCCGTTCCAGTCCTCTTGGAATAAGTGCTAACATTGTATTTGCCTTCCTTACTGCCAATTCAAGTTGCAAATTAACCTTTTGGGGAATCCTGCACTAGCCCTCCCAAGTCTCGATGAACCTCCGATTTCTGTTCGCAATGTTCCCCATTTAGAAAATAGTCTACACCTTTATTCCAACTACCAAAGTGCACAATCGCACACTTTGCTATGCTGTATTCCATCTGCCACTTCTTTACTCACTCTCCCAACCTGTTCAAGTCCTGCTGAGGTATCTGCCACAAACCTGGCCACAAAGCCATCAATTCCATCATTCAAATAAATCATTGATAGACAAGTGCTACAAACATCCTCGTAAATCTTCTCTGCACTCTGTCCAGCTTCCGATAGCAGGTTGAATAAAACTAAACACGATACTTCACATGCAGCCTCACCAATGTCTTGTACCACTGAAACATAACATCGCAAATGTACCGGAAGCCTTCTTAAATGTGACACCATTTTCAAGGAACTGTGTACCTACACTCCTAGATCCTTCTGCTCTACAACAGTCCCCAGGGGGCTGCCATTCACTGTGGTCCTGTCCAGGATTGACTTCCAAAAATACAACACCTGGCATTAAACTCCATGAACTAGTCCTCAGCACACTTGCCCAACTGATCAAGATCTGCTGAAAATTTGATAACCATCTTCGCTATCTGTGATTACCACTCACTTTAGTGTCATCTGCAAACTTACTAATCATGCCGTCTACATTTTCATCTAAATCATTGACATAAACCCCAAACAGCAATAGTCCCGGTACCTATCACTGAGGCATACCAATAGCCATAGGACTCAAATCCAAATTAAAAACATCTACCATCACCCTCTACTTCCTTCCATGAAGCCAATTCTTTATCCAGTCAGCTAGCTCTCCCTAGATCCCATGCAATCTAGCACAGCCTGTCATGCAGAATCCTATCAATTGCCTTGTTGAAGTCAATATAGACAACATCTACAGCTTTACTCTCATCAAGTAGTTGAAACAAACAACTGCAGATGCTGGTTAATACACAAAATGACACAAAGTACTAGAGTGGCTCAAGCAGGTCAAGGATCATGTATGGATATCGTTATTCCTCAGAGATGTTGCTTGATCTGCTGTGTTATTCCAGCATTTTCTGTCCTTTCACCCTCATCAACATTTTTGGTTACTACTTCAAAACACTATCGGATTCATGACATGATCTCCCACGTACAAAACTATGCTGAATATCCCCAGTCAGCCCCTGCCTCTTCAAATGCATAAATATCTTATCTCTCAGAATATTCGGGTAAAATGCCTACCACAAATGTTAGATTTACTGATCAATAGTTCCCAGGCTTCTCCTTGCATTCCTTTAATAAATATTAGCCACCCTCCAGTCAACATTAGCTACCCTCGTGTCTTAAAGCATCTTACCCATGTCTAATGATGATTCATATATTTCAGCCCCTTCAAATCTTCACTCACTTTCAAGTGACATTGGATATCTGATCAGGCCAGATTTATGCACCTTCATGCATCTTAGTACGTTCAGCACCCCCTCGACTGTAATGTGAACTATCCTCAGACATTTCCATTAATTGTCCCAAGTTCCTTAGTCTTCAGGTCTTTCCCCACAGTAATAATAGAGAAGAAATACTCATTGAGGACCTTACCCGTCTCCTGTGGCCAGAGATGACAACTTTGGTTTCTTGAGGGGCCCTATTCTCTCTCCAGTTACCCTCCATGCCTTAATGTACATAAAATCTCTGGGTTTTCCTTCATATTATCTGTCAGCGCCATCTGTAATTTTGATAACCATCTTCGCGATCCGTAATATCACTCACTTTAGTGTAATCTACAAACTTACTAATCATGCCTTCCTGACATCCTTCTTGTATGCTCCTCGGTTCCAAAAACAAAAACTTCCACAGGGATATACTTGATCCCAGCTGCCTATTCCTGTCCCATGCCTCTTTCTTTTTTTCCCTGACTAGAACTTTAATTTCTTTTGTCATCCAAACTTCCTTGCTCCCACCTGCCTTGCCCTTCACTCCAACAGCAACATGCACGTCTGAACGTTTGTCATCAGTTTTAAAAGCATCCCACTTTCCGTACGTTCCTTTGCCTGCAAACAACCTAATGAAATCACCTTTAGTAAAATCTTCTCTAATACCATCAAAGTTGGCCATGTCCCAATTCAGAAATTTTTGGTGGCCCACCCTGTCACTATCCGCAACTATTTTAAAGCTAATAGAACAGTAGTTGCTGATGCCAAAAGGCTCACCCACCTAACCCTAATGCAAAGAGTAGATAAGCTTTATCCTCTCCCCTATTGCCTGAGGAAACTTTCCTGAACACATTTGACAAAATCCACCCCATCTAAGCACTTTCATTGTGATAGTGCCAGTCTATATTGGGAAAGTTAAAATCCCCTACTATGACAATCTTATTCGTTTTGCAGCTGCCTGCAATCTCCTGGCATATTTGCTCTTCTAATTTCCATCGACTATTCGGGGAACTGTAGTACACTCCCATAGGGTATATGGTGATCATCACCTTTTTATTTCTCAGCTCCACGCATATATAGTGCCCTCCATAATGTTTGGGACAAAGACCCATCATTTATTTCTTTGCCTCTATACTCCACAATTTGAGATTTGTAATAGAAAAAAAATCACATGTGGTTAAAGTGCACATTGTCAAATTTTAATAAAGGCCATTTTTATACATTTTGGTTTCACCATGTAGAAATTACAGCTCAGGTGTTTAATTGCCTCCTTAATGCAGGTATAAGAGAGCTCTCAGCACCTAATCTTTCCTCTAGTCTTTCCAACACCTTTGGAAACTTTTATTGCTGTTTATCAACATGAGGACCAAAGTTGTGCCAATTAAAGTCAAGAAGCCATTATGAGATTGAGAAACAAGAATAAGACTGTTAGAGACTTCAGCCAAGCCTTTGGCTTACCAAAATCAACTGTTTGGCCATCATTAAGAAGAAAGAGAGCACTGGTGAGCTTACTAATCGCAAATGTACTGGCAGGCCAAGGAAGACCTCCACAGCTGATGACAGAAAAATTATCTCTATAATAAAGAAAAAAAACCCAAACACCTGTCAGACAGATCAGAAACACTCTTCGGGAGAAAGGTGTGGATTTGTCAATGACCACTGTCCGCAGAAGACTTCATGAACAGAAATACAGAGGTTGCACTGCAAGATGCAAACCACTGATTACCACCAAAATAGGATGGCCAGGTTTGCCAAGAAGTACTTAAAAGAGCAACCACAGTTCTGGAAAAAGGTCTTGTGGACAGATGAGATGAAGATTAGCTTATGTCAGAGTGATGGCAAGAGCAAAGTATGGAGTAGAGAAGGATCTGCCCAAGATCCAAAGCATACCACATCATCTGTGAAACATGGTGGTGGGGGTGTTATGGCCTGGGCATGTATGGCTGCTGAAGGTACTGGCTCACTTATCTTCATTGAGGATACAACTGCTGATGCTAGTAGCATAATGAATTCTGAAGTGTATAGAATCTGCTCAAGTTCAAACAAATGCCTCAAAACTCATTGGTCGGCGGTTCATTCTACAGCAAGACAATGATCCCAAACATACTGGTAAAACAACAAAAGAGTTTTATAAGCTAAAAAGTGGTCAATTCTTGAATGGCCAATTCATTCACCCGATCTGATCCCAATTGAACATGCCTTTTATATGCCGAACAGAAAACTGAAGGGGATTAGCACCCAAAACAAGCATAAGCTAAAGATGGCTACAATACGGGCCCGGCAGAGCATCACCAGAAAAGACACCGAACAACTGGGGATGTCCATGAATCACAGACTTCAAGCAGTCATTGCATGCAAAGGATATGCAACAAAATACTAAACATAACTACTTTCATTTACATGACATTGCTGAGTCCCAAACATTATGGTGCCCTGAACTGGGGGGACTTGTATAAACTATGTGAAACCAAAATGTATAAAAATGGCCTTTATTAAAATCTGACGAATGTGCACTTTAACCACATGTGATTTTTTCTATTACAAATCTCAAACTGTGGAGTACAGAGGCAAATAAATAAATGATGGGTCTTTGACCCAAACATTATGGAGGGCAATGTAGCCTCAGTAGATGAGCCATCAGTAATGTCATCTTACTGCCATGATATTCTAATTAATCAATAATGCAACATCCACTTCTCTATTGCCCCCACCAGTAGCACCTGTACCTGGAACATTAAGCTGCCAGTCATGTCCCTCACAGCCAGGTTTCTGTAATGGCTACAACGCCCCAGTATCAAATACCTATCCATGCCCCGAGTTCATCCACCTTACCGCTCAGGTCTCTCGCATTAAAATAAATGTAATGCAATCCAACAGTGCTTTCCCATTCGCTGCCAAGCTCCTGCCTATTCTGTGCACTGAACTTTCTTTCATCGTCTTCTATATTGACTTCAAGCCTATTACCTGTCTCATTCCTACATTGGACCCCCTCCCCCCAAAATTGTTGGTGATACCTATGCTTAAACTTCCCCACACCAGCACCATTGATGCCAAAGGTAGACAGGCAGCATCTCTGGAGAGAAGGAATAGGTGACGTTTCGGGTCGAGACCCTTCTTCAGACATCGATGCCAATATGAGCACAAACATCACCTCATTTTCTGGTCAATAACCAGCTCCTTCATCTTGTTGACATTGAAGGAGAGGTTGTCATTTTGAAACCAAGTTATTAAGCTCTCTATCTCTTTACTGTACTCCATCTCGTCATTGTTGCGATCTGGCCCACAATGGTGGTGTCATCTGCAAACCCGTAAATTAAGTTTGAGCAGAATTTGTCTGAATTCCACAAGAGCTGTGAGAGTACAGGGTGGATAGTACAAGGCAGAGAATACATCATTGCAAGGCAACGGTTTTAAACATTATATTGTGGAGGATATTTTGATTGGTTATGTCTTTATTTATGTACAATGTTTATCAACAAGTGCACATAAAGAACAATTACTGTCCCAGCATTTTGCTGAAAAAGTTTGTCGACTGCAGCTCATGCTTGGCTTTATGGAAAGTGGAGCGAATCTAAGAACAAGAGTAGGGCATTTAGCCCCTAAACTGGTTCTATCATTCAATTACATCATAATGGATCCGTTCCTGTCATCAAACTCCTATGTTTTCATAATTATATTATCGAAAAACAAAAAAAGAAATTTGATGCAAATTCAAAAGCTTATTGTGCAGTCAAAATCACTGCAATAAATGTTTCACAAAAGAAAAATCATTTTTTAATCTGAAAAAACACCCCCTTCTACTCAGTTTGTTTAAGAAGGCACTTCAGATGCTGGAAAATCAAAGGTAGACAATGCTGGAGAAACTCAGCGGGTGAGGCAGCATCTATGGAGCGAAGGAAATAGGCAACGTTTCGGGTCGAGACCCTTCTTCAGACTCAGAATTTCTCCAGCATTTTTGTCTCAGTGATCTGGACTCCAGCAAAGTAATTGGTTATTCTTTATTTGCCCTATGAAATGCATTAACCATTTTAGATTCTCCTGAATATTATTCCAGTGAAATACCAGTGCTCGTAATTTAACCCTAGCCCATCCTGAGGTGACTGTGCAAGGCCACCCTTCCTAAAGAAACTGTCACGCTTTTCTTTATGTGATTTAATATGTAATTGTACAGCAATAATATCCATCACTTACTCAATTCCCATTTTACCATCCAAGTAACAAATGTCATGATTTACATTAAATGACCATACATTCAATTTCTAAAGGTTTTAGAATTCTATCAGATTAGATGAACAAAGAGAAAGACTTTCCCACGATATTTAAATAATTGCAATTTTTCCAATAGACGATTTTCAAGGCTTCATCTGACAGCTAAAGGCACAAGAAATGGAAAAGTGAAAGTCCAGATCAGAAAGAAATTCACGCACCTTTAGTTCTAATAAGGCTAGACTGAATTTTCAGCCAGCAAGTCAACTGAAAGCACGTACATGTAGGAGCCATTGGAAAAGTGTATGTTGAAGTTGTTTCTTTTTATTTTTTTAAAATCACTATGATAACTTAAAATTACAGTGAGCAGTTATCGGAATTAAACTGCCTTTAATTATTCTAGCCAGAATATAGAACCAATGTAATATAATATTTGAAATTTAAATCCAAATTCCCAAGACAGAAAGAATGAATCCAATGAAGTTATGTATGTTTAAGAAGGAACTGCAGAGGCTGGAAAATCGAAGGTAGACAAAAATGCTGGAGAAACTCTATGGAGCGAAGGAAATAAGAATCTGAAGGGTCTCGATCCGAAGCATTGCGAGTCTGAAGAAGGGTCTCGACCCGAAAAGTTGCCTATTTCCTTCGCTCCATGGATGCTGCCTCACCCGCTGAATTTTGCCCGCATTTTTGTCTACCTTTGAAGTTAGGCATGCACTGCCTTTGCAAGTCCCACTTATTTAAAAACCAAATGAACCTCATAACTAAGACTAAGTGCCCATTAAGATCAAGTGACAATTAGAGAAGCCAAACAAAGCAATCACTTCAGTATAGACCCGAGTCTCTATTGTACCCAGAAATGTGTGCATGATAGGCATCTGTAAATCCTACATCATACAGGCCAAGATTCGCTTTAGCACTCTTACTGAAACAGTTCCATTCGCAAGACAACAGCTATTGTCACTACTATCAATGTGTAAAACAAAATCAAGAATCCAAGGGCGACGGTGGCGCAAAGGTAGAGTTTCTGCCTTGCAGTGCATGCAGCTCCGGAGACCCAGGTTCGATCCTAACTACGGGTGCTATCCCCCGTCCTCCCCATGACCACGTGGGTTTTCTCCAAGATCTTCGGTTTCCTCCCTCACTCCAAAGACGTACAGGTATGTAGATAAATTGGCTTGGTATAAGTGTAAATTGTCCCTAGTGTGTGCTGGATAGTGTTAATGTGTGGGGATCGCTGGTTGGTGCGGACTCGGTGGGTCAAAGGGCCTGTTTCCGCACTGTATCTCTAATCTAATCTAATCTAAAATAGGGTTTTCAGTATGTGTTTCAATGTCATGCCCTCATAAGATCCTGTGTTGAATTAAAGACCCTCAAAATCCTTCTCAATGCATAATCTCCTCAACCCTGAATTGACCTTGTTACACTAATTTTCTGCTCGGTGCCACTTGATGGCTTGACTGAGATACAGTAATAACATTCCACTTTTTCAGTTGCCCCCAAGAAAGATGCCTTGAATGATACACCAATCATATGCAACTACAGTATATCCAGATTTTCACGATGAGGAAAAGTACTATTGCAGCAAAATTCTCCGATGTATTGTGGACCACTTTCCCTCAATCTTATTTAAAAAAAATGCAGGTCACCTCACCATAAAATACTTAATCGCAACATACAATTTGAGTCATGGTACACTTTTTCTAGTAAAACTATCCATCAATGTTGAATACAAAGCAGATCCACAGAGAAGAAAACCCAATTCTCAAGGGTGTCTTTAATCTTACAAGTGTGAATTTGGTCAGGACATTTACCTCTCTTGCCTGCAAGCTTGGTTGGTGTGATGCCTTTCACTCAAGCTGCCTTATGCAAATTATATTAAAAAATTAGTTACAGTGAACTAAGTGCAGCAATTCAGTTTCAAGATGCCACTGCCAACCATTAATCTCAGTTTATAGTTTCTGAAGTGCTTGTATAAATTACTAGCCTGAACTCACTGACATTCATTTATTGTCCCATAACTCAAAGAAGAAAACATATCTGTGATACAATAGAATTACACAAATTAAACTATGATGTGCCAGATTTTCTGAAACTTGATCAGATCCAAAACAAATATTACACTCTAAAAATGAAAATATGGATAACCCAAAAAGAGTAGTCACCATGCAAAATGTAATATGATTTCTACCCTAGATTAAAAAAAAAGACAAAAGGATTAATTTCTGCAAAAGCCTAGTTTGCTTTAGGTAAGTGGCCAGAACTAATTGACCAAACTCAAGTCAAAACTGGCTTTTGAGAAATATTGCAAAACTGTAAAGCTCCAAGTTTAAAAAACAATCACAATAGAATAACAATTATGAATCATCCTGTTTTCCTAGAATTTGACAATATATCAGCATCATAAAGGCATAATTATATTTTATATACATAATTCTTAACTAAAAACAGCCAACCTAAAATATGTGACTACTTTTTTTTTTTAAGGAGCTTCTTAGGTACTTTTTTTGAAAAAATAATCGGAAATAACTCCCGTTATTTTGAAAGTTTTTAAATAATCCATAAAATAGACAGTCAGCATGATAACAGTATTAATAAAAACCTTTTTCGGTACAAACCAACTGTTTTCACACATTCAACAGCTATAACACTTTCAGACCAAAAAGCTTTGGAATATCTCGAAAAACATCGGTACACACACTCAACAGATAACTGCGGACACCCCCCCCCCCATCCATCCCCATCATCCATCATCATCCGAAACATTAGTCTCCAAAATGACATCAAATCCCACTCTAAAGAGTACGGTTTTGACAGTAACCCCCTGAGCAGCGAGGTAAGTTTTAAGCTTCCAAAACGAAACTTACTAAAACATTTCAGTTAAAAGTACTGGCATCTAAAGCATGTTTGGGTCTAAAATGTACAATTGGGCCTCAATCCCAATTCCTGTTGCAATACAACAATAGAGTTGAATGATTAACACGGTTTTCGTGGGCAAAAACAGTACCAGTTACTCCTGATCGGCGCATTGAACATATTTTAAACCCAATCAATATATTTTGTTAAACCTACCAACCTGCAGTTCGGCGGTGGATCCAACGTGATATCGGCCAGCTCCTTCTGGATCCTGTGGATCATAAAACATTGATCTTCTTTAAAACACACTGCACCACTCGGGATCAGCACACTGCATTCTTGCCCTATTCTCCAGAGATTTCACTACTAAAGTTAACAAAATTAAGTAAA
Source organism: Amblyraja radiata (assembly GCF_010909765.2). Lineage (NCBI taxonomy): Eukaryota > Metazoa > Chordata > Chondrichthyes > Rajiformes > Rajidae > Amblyraja > Amblyraja radiata. Next base: position 55,163,836 of record NC_045957.1, on the reverse strand, counting down.
AAATAAAGCAAAGACCCTGACCTTTGCTTCCGAGAAAACGAGAAAAAAACATGGCCGCTTCTCGTAGCTCCAAGAAGCCAATACAGTAAAATTTCACAACTCGATTTGTCTCGTTCCAAAGCCAATTCATTCCGCAAAAGCCAAAGGGATCGGAAATAGTCGACGTTAGTTACCCAGAGATGGGGAAACGGGGTCAAACCATGATGCAGTCCTTCTACACAAAGCGATTTTAGCTAATATGCAAATGACCCTTTGGTATTAAAGAAGTCTGGCGTGTCGCGAGTGAGGGGAGGAAATAAAAAGGGAGAGAAAGCAAGAGGCGTGCGGTGCAAGGCTGGCGACCGAATCCCGGACTCGGAACGGTGCCCGGAGCTCGTGCTCACCTCTTGGCGCTAGTGGTGAGCAGCTTGGGGTTCTTGCTCATGGTGCTGTTCTTCGCTTCTCTTTTCCTCTTGTTGCCTCCACCGCCGCCGCTGCTGTTGCTGTTGTTGTTGTTGTGGTTGCTGCTACCGGTGATAGTGGTGTTGCCGCTGCTGCTACTGCTGTTGTTGTTGTTGCTGCTGATGTCGGTCCCTTTCTCGCCTGGTTGCGAAGAACTGGAAGAAGGCGAGGAGGAGCTGGTGCTGGCCCTCGAGTCGTCATCCGACATCTCCGCCGCTGGCTCGCTGGCACACGCTGACTGTAGTGAAACACGAGTGTCTCACCCCGCGCACTCACACACAAACACACAGACCAACTACACACCGACAACAGCAAAACACAGAGAACAAGGAGTTACCACATAGGACTTGCGAGAAAGAGGATTAAAGTAAATAAAAGGAAATACCCAGGCACCTGATTTGTACCCGAAGAGAAAACTATATGTAGAGAGCGAGGATACAATGTCAGTAAGAGTGAGTCAGTGTATCTGATGTAGTGTAACACTCACAGGGCAACGCATTGACTGACACACACTCACGGAGCTATATCTCGTCACAGGCTGCTATTGCACCGCGCCGTCAACCGGAGTTGCCTCCCTTCCCCTAGGCTGACTATGGGGTGCAATTCCAATAATAGGAAGCGGGCGATACTTTGTGTTTAGCTGTAGGGGGAGGGGGAGTTAAAGACAGAGAGAGAGAGAGAAAGAAAGAAGGAAAGAAAGTAAATAAGTGGTGGCAAATTCGGGCGTGGGGTCAAGAACCCACCTGGCAGATGTTGTTGGATCAGCTTCGTGTTTCTCTTTCTTCTTCCTGTACTTTCTCCTTTGGATGATCCTATCCCTTTCTTTGTCTGACAATTGTCGCCTGCGATGGTACAGGGGCAGACTCGTGTCTGACACGGTCACCGAGAATGGAACGGAAGTACAGATACAGGGAGGAGACAGGACAAGGACTTTCACGAAGTACAGTAACTTTACAGAAAACTGCTGCTTCAGACAAGCAACTTTTTAAGGTCTCGATGTTAAATTATATGGTTTCTTGCATTTCAGAGTATGTTGCAACCTTTCAGTTCAATTTTCCACAAGGGAAGTATTTCGCTTGCGTCACCCATGGGGATTTTATTTCAGAAATGGATTTGTGAGATGACATACTTGTGTATTGAGGCACGTATGTTTTTTTTCAGAAATGTTCTAATGTGGTAAGAAGGCCTTGAATTTATTGCATCAACACGAAAATAACCTACATTTATGTCACCCCGGTGCCCCAAAGCACTTGAGAAGTGAAGTATTTTTTAAACATAGTCACTGTTGTAACGTAGAAAAGGCGACAGCTAATCTGCTTCCAGCAAATTACCACAAGTAGTAAGGTGATTATAGTCTCATAACTTATTTTATTGCTGGTAGTGGAGGCATAAATATTAGTCAGGTCATTGAGATTTCCCTTCTCTTTCCTGAAAGCAATAAAGACAAAGTTCGACATAGGAGAATCTGTGGGGGTTCAAAGCCAAGATGATATGGATTATGTAAATAATGCTACCAAAAGATGACAACTCCCTCCACATCATCTGATGGTTTCATTCCAGTATTCTCTTCTGAATATCGCAGACTTCTTAACTCTGATTTTTGTTTCCCCAAAGCTTTACCAATTCAGAAAGCTCCTCAGGGCACTACATCACTAGGCAAGGTGATGGAGGGAAACAGTTGTTGAATGTCTGTCACAAGGAACAAGAATCAGTCCTCTCTATATCCTTCCTTGCTCGCCTTCAGGGCCCTCAAGGTACCCGGCCCTCTAAACACTCTCCACTTCACTCACACCATTGCCACTCCATCTTTGTCCTAAGTGGCTGACCTCCAATTTTGAGTGTGATTATTTCTGGACACTACAGCTTTGTATGATATCTACTCAACAGTGAGCATGAAGAGTTTCTTATGGTTAATATCTGACACCTTTTTGTATTTCATAATGACAAAGAAGGCCATTCAGCCCTTCAAGCCTATGACAACACTGAAAATAATCCAGCAATCCCCCTCAGAGATGGGAAGATGGAGAAAAGCAGCGGTTCATCCTTTACTTAACCACTCCTTAAACAACACACCTACCATTGCATGAATCAATCAATTATCACTTCAGTGCTTCGAACACAACTGTAACCTTCCTATTGTCAGGACATGTATTCCAGACTGGGTCTTGCCATTTTATATAAATGCAGCAAGTCTGTCCTACTTAAATCCTCATGCAATAAAGCCCAACATATTGTCCACCTTTTAGTTGCTTGCTGGAGCTACACACTAACTTTTAGCAGTTCATGCACAAGATCACTCGGCTCCCTTTGAAAACAGCAATTTTTGATTACATCACTGATGTTGTGTTCAGGAGCATCTATCGATGTATTTGTATCAATCACTGTGCTGGTGAAACCAGTGGCGACCAGGAATAGACTGGTTGACAACCAAGAATAGGGTGGTGACGACAGGAGAGACAGTGGACAGCTCGGAAAGACGGCAACCAGGGCGGGGCTGGGCGGGTTGGCAGCCCAAACCGCATCCTCTGAGAGAAGGAGACCCAAATCACGCTACAGAAAAACACATGGAAAAATACCCCCAGGGGTGCCCGAGAGGGGGGGAGGATGAGCACCTCAATTGGACGGATCAAAGGTTAACGACTAATGGCAATGGACAACCGACTATGAGTATCAAATGCAGATGTGGTAAGGTTTGCAAGAACAGCCGAGGCCTGAAGATTCACCAGACCCAGATGAAGTGTTTGGAGGGACAGGGAGTGTCACAACGCACAGGTATTTTACCTGGTGAGACGCAGGAGGAGCCGGACCCGGAATCACCCCATAGAGCCCGAAGCCTCCAAGTGGCGCAACTAGTCCCTCAGAACAGTTCTCCTCAGGCCTGCAAGACGGCAGTCTGGCATCAGTTCGAGGAGGATGTCGACAAGGTGCTAGAAGCAACTGCGAAGGGAGACGTGGACCGAAGGCTGTGGACGATGACGACAATCATCATCAGCCTAGCAGTGGAAAGGTTTGGAGAAGTGGAGAAGAAGCCGGCCAGAACACCTTTCACCATGAACCAACGAGCAACGAAGATCCACAAGATCCGGCAGGAGCTGAAGTCCCTCAAGAAGCAGTATAAAGAGGCCAGGGAAGAGCAACGGTCCCCCGTGGCTGAGCTGCGAACCATCCTGAGGAAGAAGCTGATGACCCTCCGTAGAGCTGAGTGGCACCGAAGACGCCGGAAGGAAAGAGCCAGGAAGCGAGCATCGTTCATAGCCAACCCCTTCGGCTTCACCAAACAACTACTCGGGCAGAAGCGCAGTGGGAGTTTGGCTTGCTCTAAGGAGGAGATCGACCGGCACATCCAGACGACCTACAGTGACCCCGTCAGGCAGCAGGAGCTGGGCCAGTGCAACATCCTGATAAAACCACCTCCACCCATCAAAGAGGTTGATAGTAGAGAGCCACTCCTGAAAGAGGTCCAGGACGTTGTGAAGAGAGCAAGAGCTGGCTCAGCCCCTGGCCCGAGCGGAGTCCCCTACAGGGTCTACAAGAACTGCCCCTTGTTTACTGAAACGGCTGTGGAAGATCCTGAAAGTCATCTGGAGGAGAGGAAAAGTGGCGCAGCAGTGGCGATTCGCTGAAGGAGTCTGGATCCCAAAGGAGGAAGATTCCAAGAAGATCGATCAGTTCAGAATCATCTCCTTGCTAAGTGTTGAAGGCAAGATTTTCTTCAGCATAGTGGCGAGGCGGCTGACCAACTTCCTCTCCAGCAATTGTTACATCGACAGCTCAGTGCAAAAGGGACGCTTGTCTGGAGTGCCGGGGTGTCTAGAACACACGGGAGTGGTGACCCAGCTCATCAGAGAAGCCAGGGTGAACAAGGGTGACCTGACAGTGCTCTGGCTTGACCTGGCCAACGCCTACGGCTCCATCCCGCACAAGCTGATCCAGACAGTCATGGCCAAGCATCATGTGCCGGGCCAAGTGGCAGATCTCATCCTGGACTATTACAACCAGTTCAGCATGAGAGTCGAAGCAGGGTCAGTAACACCAGAGTGGCACAGACTGGAGGTTGGGATCATCACAGGCTGTACCATCTCTGTGATCCTTTTTGCCTTGGCGATGAACATGATCGTCAGGTCTGCTGAGCCAGAGTGCCGGGGCCCTCGGCCCAAGTCAGGAATGCGCCAACCACCAATCAGAGCCTTCATGGACGACCTGACTGTCACCACTGAGTCAGTGCCAGGAGACAGGTGGATCCTGCAGTGGTTGGAGAAACTGATTGGATGGGCAAGGATGAGGTTTAAGCCAGGAAAATCAAGGTCACTGGTGCTGAAGAAGGGCAAAGTCATGGACAGGTTCCGCTTCAGCATCGAAGGGACACCAATCCCAACTGTCTCCGAAAGGCCAGTGAAGAGTCTTGGCAAGGTGTTTAACAGCAGCCTGAAGGACACAGCATCTGTCCAGGCAACCTGTCAGGAGCTGGAGAGCTGGTTGAGAGCAGGAATAGCTACTTCCCCTCAGCCATCAGGCTATTAAACCTGGCTCGGACAAAACTCTGATTATTAAGAACCACTTTCTGTTATTTGCACTTTACCAGTTTATTTATTCATGTGTGTATATATTTATATCATGGTATATGGACACATTTATCTGTTTTGTAGTAAATGCCTACTATTTTCTGTGTGCTTAAGCAAAGCAAGAATTTCATTGTCCTATACAGGGACACATGACAATAAACTCACTTGAACTTGGACCGGTCGGGGCTTCCCGGCAAGTTCAAGGCATGGATTTACCTGCATGGTATCCTGCCAAGGATACTCTGGCCTCTGCTTGTCTACGATGTCCCAATATCCATCATAGGGAGATTGGAGAGGAAAGTCAGCAGCTTTCTCAGAAGGTGGCTGGGATTGCCCAGGAGCCTTAGCAGCATCGCCCTTTACGGAAATAACACCAAGCTCCAGTTGCCCCTGAAGTCCCTGGAGGAGGAGTTCAAGGTGACTCGGGCCAGAGAGGTGATGCTGTACAGGGACTCCAGCGACCCCAAGGTGGCTCAAGCAGGGGTGGAGGTGAAAACTGGGAGGAAGTGGAGAGCCGGCGAAGCCGTGCTGCAAGCAGAGTCCCGGATACGCCACAGAGTCCTGGTGGGAGCAGTGACTCGGGGAAGAGCAGGCCTGGGAATCTTCCCATCTCCCCAGTTTGACAAGGCCAAGGGGAAGGAGAGGCGCAGGCTGGTCCAGGAGAAAGTGAGGGCAGTGGTGGAGGAGAAGAGGTGTACCAGAGCATTTGGATTGAGGCAGCAGGGAGCCTGGACAAGGTGGGAGCAGGCCATGGACCGAAAAGTCACATGGACTGAGCTCTGGCAGGCTGAACCACAGCGCATCAAGTTCCTGGTCCAGGCAGTGTATGATGTCCTGCCCAGCCCATCGAACCTCTTCATCTGGGGCAAAGCGGAATCTCCAGATTGCCCGCAATGCTTAGGTAAGGGGATGTTGGAACACATCTGGAGCTGTTGCCCAAAGGCTCTTGGGCAGGGCCGGTACACATGGCATCACGACCAGGTTCTCAAACCCATTGCAGAAGCCATCAGCATGGGAATCAGCAGCTGCAGACGAGAACGCCCCACCACCCAGATGATCACCTTCGTGAAGGCTGGAGTGCAGCTGCCAAGAACCACAGCAGCCAGGAATCCATCAGGAATCCTGGCGACTGCGCAGGACTGGCAGATTTCCGTAGACCTGGTGAAACAGCTGAAGTTCCCACAGCACATTGCCACGACCACCCTGAGGCCAGATATCCTCCTGGTCTCAGAGGCGACCAAAAACATCGTCTTGTTGGAACTGACAGTGCCGTGGGAGGACCGTCTGGAGGAGGCCCACGAGAGGAAGATGGCCAAATATGAAGAACTGGTCATAGACTGCCGCAAGCAGGGCTGGAAGGCAAGGTGCATGCCCATCGAGGTTGGCTGCAGAGGTTTTGCAGGGCAATCGCTCTACAAAACCTTGAGTGCACTGGGCATCAACGGAGTGGCGAGGATAAGGGCTATCAAGAACACCACAGAGGCAGCGGTGAAGGCCTCGAGATGGCTCTGGATCGGGAGAGGAGGTCCATGGGGAGGAACGAATGCCACCTGAACACAAGTCATAGTCTGATCAACCACGGCTGGGTCGCCTGGGTGAGGGTGTCTGATGTTGAAAGACCCGAAACACCCAATGACCCCAGGTTACATCACTGATGATGTGTTCAGGAGCATCTATCGATGTATTTGTATCAATCGATCTTTCAACATTCCAATTCTTTTCTATCTAAGTTCCCACATTTTTGGGAGGTGAAATGTAATGGGAAATATATACAATTACCTGCATTACCCTTACCAGCATTTAGGTACAGAGGGATCTTGGGTGTCCAAGTCTATAACTCCCTGAAAGTGGTGACACAAGTAGATAGATTTGTAAAGAAGACATATGATATGCTTGCTTTCATAAGGTCGGGCCTTGAGTATAAGAGTCAGGAAGTCATGATGCAGGTTTATAGGAGTTTGATTAGGCCGTATTTGGAGTATGGCATACAGTTCTGGCTGCCGCAGGAAGTACAGGTGGTGAATCTGTGGAATTCTCTGCCACAGAAGGTAGTTGAGGCCAGTTCATTGGCTATATTTAAGAGTGAGTTAGATGTGGCCCTTGTGGCTAAAGGGATCAGGGGGTATGGAGAGAAGGCAGGTACAGGATACTGAGTTGGATGATCAGCCATGATCATATTGAATGGCGGTGCAGGCTCGAAGGGCCGAATGGCCTACTCCTGCACCTATTTTCTATGTTTCTATGTCTATGTATTGGCATTGGAAAGAGTGCAAAGAAGGTTTGCCAGAATGATGCCTTAATTAGGGGGTATTGGCCACAGGGAGAGTTTGGACAGACTTGGATTATTTCAGGACAAGCTTCATGTTTTCTAGGTTTGACTAATTTATCGAATATTATCTCCCTTATTGAACTGATATATTTTTGGATTTCTTCTTTGTTGTTGACCCTTGTAATGGGCCATCTCATGTCAAGAGTGTTTTATTGTCAGATGTCCCAAAGAACAATAAAATTCTTATTTGCAGCTGCACAATAGGTATGTAAACATAGTGCTCAGAGGATATATTATAAACAACAAAATAAGTGAAATATATTATTTTTAAAAATAGTTTTGTTGGAGTTCTTGGTGATCAGCAGCATGATGATTTTTTGGAAGAAGCTGTTCCTTAACCCAGACGTACTGTATTCAGGCTCCGATACCTTCTTCCCGATGGCAGGAGTGAAATGAGAGCATAGCCAGGATGATGTGCATCCTTGATGCTAATCACCTTCCCACCATCGAAGGGCTCTACATGATCTATACAAGCAGTCTGATTCTTAATCAAAATGTTTTTGAAAATCCATGTATACGACATCTACTGTACAACATTACTCTTTCTTAATATTTTAATTCTTTCTTTAAAGAACTCAATAAGATTGGTTAAGCTTTTCCATCCCTTCAGAAATCCGTCCTGACAATTGTACTTTCAACTGGCCTCCTATAGATCCTTTCGATGGTGGGGAGTCGGTACCCATGATGGACTGGGCAATGCTCACCACTTTTTGCAATCTTTTTCATTCCTGGGCATTCGATTTGCTTAACCACGCCATGATACAATTAAAATGCTCTCAAACGTACACCTGTAGTTCAAGAGAGTATTTCTCGACATACCTAATCTTCTAAGGAAGTAGAAGCATTGTTGGGCTTTCTTTAAGATTGCATCAATTTGCTGGGTCCAGGACTGATCTACATAAATATGTACGCCCAGGAACATGAAGTTGTTGACTTCCTCCATTGCCGATGAAGACAGATCTATGGATTCTTGGCCTTCCTGTTCAAAAGTCAGCAATCAGTTCCTTGATTTTACAGATTTTAAGAGCAAGGTTGTTGTTCTGGCACCTTTCAGTCAGACGAATGATCTCCCTCCTATACTCTGTGACAATGAATTATTATCTGTAATTCGTGGTGTTGTTGGCGTATTTAAAGATGGAGTTGGAACTGTGTCCGAACACACCGTCACTCAGTATAGAGCGAGTAGATCAGGGGGCTGAGCGAACATCCTTGTGGTGCCCCTGTGCTGATGGTTATCGGGGAAGAGTGTTCTTGCCAATTCATACCTACTGATTGTGTTCTGTGGAAGAGACAACCCAGTTGTGAAAGGATGCACAGAGACCCAGTTCCCTGAGCTTGGTATCAAGTTTGATGGGGATATTGGTGTTGAATGCCGAGCTCTAGTTATGGGGAGAAGGCAGGGGAATGGGGTTAAGAAGGAAATATAGATCAGCCATGATTGAATGATGAAATAGACTGGAGATGGGCTGAAGGCCCCAATACTGCTCCTATGAATCCATGAATGTGAATCATGGGCTAACAACAGGCTGACGTATGTGTTTTTATTGATCCAGTGACACGTGGCGAGCCAGGGAGATCGCATCCTCTGTTGATCTATTGTGGTAGTAGGAAACTTATAGTGGGTCAGGATTCATGCTGAGGTAGGAGTTTGTATGTGCCATAACCAATTTCTCAAAGCATTTTATTGCCACTGACGTTTGTGCCACTGGTCAGTTGTCATTGCGGCATGACACCTTACTCTAATTATTGATGCCCTTTTAAAGCAGGTAAGAACCTCACAAATAATTTTTCACACAAGCGGCAATGAAAATAAGAAACTCATGGAAGGAGGTATGATTTAGAGCATAAACAGACTAGGTAGGACAAATGGCCAACTCCCATGCTGTAACTTGTATGTTTGTACTTTTATGTTCATCATCAAGAGATATGGTATTAAGGGGTGAATGTTGTGTAATTTAATGTCAAAACAAGCCTGGGGAACTGGAAGGACTGGTACTGATCTTATAAACATCAAAATAATTTAGCTGGGCTATCTTTCGATCTAGATGCTGAAATATTTATATAGGGAACATGAAGCTTTCTTTTCTAGATATACATGCATGAGTCTTGGTAAAGTTAGATTTTGTTACAGGAGAAAACGTGAGATAGTTTCTCCTTGTTAAATTTTTGGTTATTTCTGTAATTGTAACTTGTGTGACCTTGCTATGCAGAAAAGTTAATCTATATTATCACCATCGTGATATTTAGGAAGTGCTTCTTGGCTATCGTACACTTTGAGTCACCCCATGCTTGTGAAAGCCTTTGCTTGTTGGCACTTGGTACATTGTCTCAACCTGTTAATTAAGGAAGTGGTCAGAATTGTGGCAGAAGGAGTTATACTTGCATATATGTAAAGTAACAAGTTTTAACAAGTATTCACTGGAATTGCTTTTAAATGGCAAACCCAAAGGTCCAAAGAGAGTATCTATGTAGATAGGTCACTAAAATGTAGCAGTCAGATAATTTCAAAAAAGTGCATGTAATGTTTGCCTTTCTATCTAGAAAACAACCATTTAAAAGGAGTTACTGCTTCAGCTATGTAATACTTTGAGTCGGACTATATCCTGAGGACAGAGAACAGTCTGGGTATGAAACTATATTAAGGGAAATGCATGAATTCACCAACATATTACCAGGATACCTAGGGACAACTTAGACAAGTTCGATGCTTCATTTTCCTGAAATGTTGAAACTGAATGTGTTGTGACTGAGATTTAAGATTTTGAAATGTTATTGGATGTTTTAAAAAAAACTTTATCTAGAACAAGAAGGATAACCAGATAATTAGAGCCAACCTTTTTAGAAAAATGTTTTTAAATGCTTCTTCACAAAGGGTGGTCGAGTGTGGAATTATGTCCCAATAAAACAATATATGTTGGTTCAATTAATATGATTAAATACCGCATACATCGTTGTTAGCCGACGCAATAAAAGATCATCGAGCCAGGATGGAGCTGGAATACAAATTATGCATGATATCATTAATGTGGAAGTGGCTTGAAAGGTTATGCAGCTACTCCTGTTTTCATGTTCCTAGTTAGGGACATTAACGGATCGATTATATGCATGGTAATTTGGCCATTTTATACAATAAATATAGCTAAATAAACAATCATTTTTACATTGCATCTAATGAAGCAAAAATAATAAAGTACTTGAGAGAAATATTATTAAATTAATCCCAAACCAGGGAGGAGATACTAAATTAGATGAACTAATGCTTGGTCAGAGAGGTTTTGAGGAGGAGGGGGGGGGGGGGGGGGGGCAGGATGTCTTGCAGAATCAAAGCTTCCATACACAGAGAGGGAGAAGGTAATGGAAGGTTTGAGAGCAAGGCCACAAATGTTAAAATGAAGACAATTTAACTGGAAGGCAATTTGGGGAAAACAAGGTTTCAAAGTACTTTATTCAAGTAAAAAACCAAGATTTCAAAGGAAGTCACGTTTAGGAAAAGTAGAAGGGCAGTGAAGAATGCATTGAAATAGTCAAATCCCATTGTCTGAAGAAGGGTCTCGGCACGAAATGTCACCCATTCCTTCTCTCCAGAGATGCTGCCTGTCCCACTGAGTTACTCCAGCATTTTGTCTACCTATGGTACCAAGCTTGCTTGACGGTTGCAGAAGCAGATGAGATGAGGCACAGCCAAGTCACTGGTAGTACAGAGGTAGAAATGTGTGTTCTTGGTGATAATTCAAACATATGGTCCAAAGCTCAATAGTGCCATCCTATCCACTGCCCTAATGACCTTTATGCACAAGATTACTTTCAAGGTGTTTCTGGGGCCTTAAATAGGATGGAGAAGGTTCTTGGGTAATTATGGCAGAACCATGATGACATGGAGGGAATAACCCTCTAAAAAAGAATGACATTATTTTGCACATTGTGAGTAATAAATTTGACATTTAAAGCCTAATGTAGAATTCAGTACAGGTGCACAACCTTTTATCCGAACATCCAAATAACGAAAACCTCTGAATAGCGGACATTTTTTCGGTCCTTGAAGAAAGGTCCTTGAAGACGTTCAACGAGGGCGGCCCGCAGAGGTGACAGCGGAACCTCCGGTCGGTCCTCGAAGAAAGGGGAACTAAATCCCCATTCATAAAAGAGAAGGTGAGGGTATATTGCGCAGGAGGGTTAATAATTGACAATCTGCTGCTGCCTGCCCGCTGAGTTAAAAAGTTCCCACGGTAGACTCACGTTACACAGTGTATCGTGAGTCTTGCGTGGGAACTTTTTAACTCAGCGGGCAGGCAGCAGCAGATTGTCGCTCCCTTCAGTTTCACCTCACCTACACCCCTCTGCTTCCCGGCCATGTGTGTGACCCCTTCCCTCCCCTCTCCAGCTCCCCGCCCATTGCACCAGCGCGGGGGCTTTGCACTGTCTTCACGTCGGCGATGCCAGCAGGTCAGTGCCAGTCACCGGAGACGTCAGGACCAACGGGACACCGATCCCCAGGCCCACTGCAAGCACGGAGATCCCAGAGACCCACAGCCAGCAGCAGCCCAGCCCCGTTCCAACTCCAGAGGAACACGCACCCCGTAGGGACAGAAGCTGATGGTGTGCAAGGTACGTCTTGTTCTTGGGCTTGCGGATGAGGGGGCGCAGCTCGGGCTGTGACGTCTCCGGCCACCCCCCTGTACAGGAGCTGAGACTGGGAACTGTGGGGTTGTTTGCAGTTGCAGAGGGAGGGGGCAAGGGCGGTACAGTTCCCAGTCTCAGCTCCAGTCCAGGGGGATGACCGGAGACGTCAGGACCAACGGGACACCGACTGCAAGCACTCACAGCCAGCTGCAGATCTAGCCCAGCCCCGCTCCAACTCCAGAGGAACCCGGGTTGCGGATGAGGGGGGCGCAGCTCGGGCTGTGGGCGAACTGCCACTTGTCGCTGTAGCGGCCCATCGGGGAGCGGGTTCCTGTTGGTCCTGACGTCTCCGGCCACCCCCCTGGACAGGAGCTGAGAGACGTCAGGACCACCAGAAGCCGCTCCCCGATGGGCCGCTATGGCGCCAAGTGGCAGTTCGCCCACAGCCCGAGCTGCGCCCCCTCATCGGGACACCGACCCCCAGGCCCACTGCAAGCACGGAGATCCCAGATCAGCAACTCCAGCCCAGCCCCGCTCCAACTCCAGAGGAACACGCTCCCCGTAGGGGCAGAAGCTGATGGTGTGCAAGGGACGTCTTGTTCTTGGGGTGGTGCAGCTCGGGCTGTGGGCGAACTGCCACTTGTCGCCGTAGTGGCCCATCGGGGAGCGGATTCCTCTGGAGTTGGAGGGACAGGGAGACACAGCGGCTTTTGAGAATGGTGGGCAATCACTTCCAAAGTTCTGCCCACACAGTCAGTACACCTCTCCTACACTTGTCTCCCGCACTAAGATCATCTCGCAGAGAATGATCCCAGCCTAACCCTCCCTATTCTCGCCTATTCTGCAAGAAAAAACTACATTGATGACTCAAACTCGCGATCGAGTAACTGCCGGGATCGAGGCGCAAACTCGCGACCTTGCGGATATGAGCCGAGCACGCTACCACTGAGCCAGCCGTTAAAATCTACGCTAAAAATCTTCTAATCCGAAAGCCGAAAAATTCCAAGGCTTTCGGATAAAAGGTTGTGCACCTGTATTGTTATTACTGTGTTAACTGTAGGTAAGGAAGGTTCAATGGAAGGACAAAGCCAGTAGCCAAATAAACCTTTGCTAAAATAAAGGTTATCTTGATATGCATGAACATTTTCCCAGATATAAACTTAAATAAAACCAAAAACTTGAGAGAGACAAATAATTATGTTCCTCTTCAGGCAGAGGAATCAGTTACCTGCTGATGTAACAAGCAGGAGCTGGCTGTTGCCAAGTAGCTGACCAATTCCTCCATGGAGAGCCAGAGTCAACATGTGCAGCAAGAAGTAATTTGATAAATGTAATTTGATAAATTGTATGGGATAGAGTAGATGAAAAGAGTCATTAAAAATCCAGGTTTTCCATACTATCAAAATAAATTGTGTATTCATGATAAATAAATTACAGCTTTATCTAATCTGTTTAATAAAAGGGAATCTGGAATTTAGCTGTGGCAACTTACTCTGTGGTTCTTGTATTGTACAACAGGTTTTTCTTAGCTTTGTGTTGGAACTTTACGGTTACAATACACATGAAGATATTATTCATCAGTGAAAATGGTAACATGGTTGACCTAGATTATTCAGGGCAATCTCCAGCCAAAAGCAGACAAATTGGCCAGAGAATGAATATTCATTAATATAAATAGACTAACATTTAAATCATTTAAAATTTGGCAAATAGTCAAAGCGCATACATATTTCTTTCAAGACCATGTACACTGAAAATACTGCTTAATCCTAAATGTAATGTATTTAAGCTGGTAAGAGTGCAGCGAAGATTTGAGGATGCTGCCAGGACTAGAGGTTGGGCAGGTGAGGACTTTATTCCTTGGAGTACATGGGGCTGAGGGATGATCTTGGTGTATAAAATCATGAGGAGGAATAGACAAGGTGAATGCACAGACACACTTACCCAGAGTAGGGGAATCAAGAACCAGAAGACATTTAAGGTGAAGGGCAATATGTAATAGGAATCAGAGGGGAAGCCTTGTCACTCAGAGGGTGGTGGATATGTGGACAAGCTGCCTGAAGAGATAGTCAAGAGTCAAGTCAAGAGAGTTTTATTGTCATGTGTCCCAGATAGAACAATTAAATTCTTGCTTGTAGCAGCACAACAGAATATGTAAACGTAATACAGAACAGGAGATAAAAGTTCAGTGTGTCTATATAGCAAAGACCATATATATATATATATATATATATATATATAGTCTTTGCTATATAGACACACTGAACTTTTATCTCCTGTTCTGTATTACATTCACCTTGTCTATTCCTCCTCATGATTTTATACACCTCCAAGATCACCCCTCAGCCCCATGTACTCCAAGGAATAAAGTCCTCACCTGCCCAACCTCTAGTCCTGGCAGCATCCTTGATATTCTTGATTCCCCTACTCTGGGGGTGTGTGTGTGTGTGTGTATGTATATGTGTGTGTGTGTGTGAATGACAAGGAGCAGAGTGGGGGGGTGAAGGGAGGAGGGGTGACTGAGTGAACTGCCAGCGTACCAGGCGTGAGTGACTGCACTGCCAGCCCACGAGCCGTGAGTAAGTGAACTGCCAGCCCACCAGTCGTAAGTGACTGAACTGCCAGCCCAATAATCCATTCAGTCCACCCTCTCCCCCTTCTCTCTCACAGTCTTTCACCTGTTTTGGGCAGAATTTCTGGCAGTTTCTCAGCTGCCAGCCTACCAGGTCTGAGTGACTGTACTGCCAGGCCTCAGTGACTGAGCTGCTAGCCCAAGAATCCATTCTGCCCACAATGTCTATACTAGCCCTCTGGAAACCAGGACCTTCAGCCCACGACATCCATACTAGCACAACAGAAAGCCCCCCCCCCCCCCCCCCCCCCCCACTGGCGAGCAATATTGGAATTGGTGGAGAGGTGGAATATTGCGTTGGGTGACCAGTCCTCCCGTGTGATGCTGGGACCCAACGGGTCCAACTTAGTCATATATATATACATCAGAGCTGATGATGGATTAAAACAGGTACAATAACAGCATTTAAAAGACACATGGACAGGAACATGGTGTGACATTAGGGATGCCACTAGATCAGTAATGACCACACCAGCACAATAGGCTTTATTTCCCATGTCAAACAATAGTGCCTATAAGATCCAGATCCACTCAAGGTTCCAGTACCTCATCATCAGTGAGGAGGCACAGGCAATTTGGATTCATCCCAGCAGCTTCCCCTGGTCTCAAGAGAAAGTTCTGATGGCCTCCGGTTTGTCCAGGTTGTTCAGTCTTCTCCCAAGCCTGGAAAAACAGAAGCACAGTTAGCAGAGGAGTTTGCACACACATTTTCTTTCTCGGCCCCCCCCCCCCCCCCCCCCCCCCCTTGTGGCGGGAGCTCCTTGGTTTATAAGGAGTATGGGTGATGAGGTGAAAGGTCACCCAGTTAGGGGGGGAAACCCCATAGTTGCTTTCATCAATTATTCCCGTAGTCTTTCAACCAACCTAATGAACGATTTCTTAAACAACATACACAGAGTGGCGCAGCGGTAGAGTTACTGCATTACAGTGCCAAAGACCCTGACCCTGCAGTCTTCGGTCCTGACCACGGGAGCTGTCTATATGGAGCTTTTACATTCTCCCTGTGACCCCATTGGTTTTCTTTGGGTGCTCTGGTTTTCTCCCACATTCGAAAGACAGCACGTTTGTAGATTATCTGGCTTCTTTAAATAGTTCCTAGAGTGTGGTGGTACTAGTGTACAAGTGATTGCTAGTCAGCATGGACTCAGTGGGCTGAAAGACCTGTTTGCTTGAAAAACCTCAACAGCAATGGGGGGAGGGGAACAATGTCAGCCTCTGGCAAGTTGAATCCTGTGCCAACTGCTCTATAGTTGTGCAAACTGTATTTCTATTGTATAGGAAAGAACTGCAGATGCTGGTATAAATCGAAGATAGACACAAAATGCTGGAGTAACTCAGTGGAACACACAGTATCTCTGGAGGGGAATGGGTGATGTTTCAGGTCAAGACCCTTCTTCAGATCGAAGAAGGGTCATTCCTACTCTCCAGAGATGCTGCCTGTCCCGCTGAGTTACTGCAGCATTTTGTATCAATCTTGTATTTCTATTGTATTGAGCCTGCTTTACAACAGATGCAGTAACGAGAAAAGTCTAAGATAAGAAATGCAGCAATAACATGCCCATTCTTTAGTCGGTAAAGTTATCAGTAAATTACAGTGTTTGGGAGCAAAGACACATCATTTATTTATTTGCCTCTGTACTCCACAATTTGAGATTTGTAGTAGAAAAAAATCACATGTGGCTAAAGTGCACATTGTCAGATTTTATTAAAGGCCATTTTTAGACATTTTGGTTTCACCATTTAGAAATTACAGCAGTGTTTATACATAGTCCCCCACCCCCCCATTTCAGGGCACCATAATGTTTGGGACACAGCAATGACATTTGTTTCAACTTGAGCAGATAGGATGTGTCTATGCACTTCAGATTTCATTATGCTATTACCATCAGGCAGTTGTATCATCAATGAAGATAAGTGAGCCAGTACTTTCAGCAGCCATACATGCCCAGACCATAACACCCCCACCACCATGTTTCACAGATAAGGTGGTATGCTTTCGATCTTCGGCCGTTCTCTCTCTCCTCCATACTTTGCTCTTGCCATCACTGATATGTTAATCTTCATCTCATCTGTCCACAAGACCTTTTTCCAGAACTGTGGTTGCTCTTTTAAGTACTTCTTGGCAAACTGTAACTCGGCCATCCTATTTTTGCAGCTAACCAGTGGTTTGCATCTTGCAGTGTAGCCTCTTTCTTTCTGTTCATGAAGTATTCTGCAGACAGTGGTTATTGACAAATCCACACCTGACTCCTGAAGAGTGTTTCTAATCTGTTGGACAGGTGTTTGGGGATTTTTCTTTATTATAGAGAGAATTCTTCTGTCATCTGCTGTGGATGTCTTCCTTCGCCTGCCAGTTCCTTTGCAATTAATAAGCTCATCAGTGCTCTCTTTCTTCTTAATGATGTTCCATAACAGTCGATTTTGGTAAGCCTAAGGTTTGGCTAATGTCTCTAACAGTTTTATTCTTGTTTCTCAGATTCATTTTTTTTTTTTTAAATTATTTTTATTAGAAGCAATTGTACAAGAATAAAACATTTGGCATGTAAAATTATACAATTATTGTACAGCTTAAATTTTGAGCTTTTAACCTGAAAATGAGGGAAAAGAAGAAATAAAGAACAAGAGAGGGATAAAGTGAAAAGATAGGACCCCTAGATGACCAAAGTGTGAATCAAGATACAAGAGAGGAAAAGGGAAAAAAAAGAAGAAAAAAGCGGGAGATATACCTGCCCGTCGTCCACCCCCACCCACCTCACCCAGCCCATAGTTGGGTTTGTGTTGCACCATACTATCCTTGGAAGAATTCGGTAAAGGGTGTCCATGTCTTGAAAAATTGCTCTGGTTTGACAGTTGATGTTGGTAAGCCTAACGTGTGGCTGATGTCTCTTAAGTTTTAATCTTGTTTCTCAGTCTCATAATGGCTTCTTTGACTTTCATTGGCAACAGCAATAAAGTTTTCAAAGATGATGGAAAAACTGGAGGAAAGACTAGGTGCTGAGAGCTCTTATGCCTGCGTTAAGGAGGCAATTAAACACACCTGAGCAATTACAAACACCTGTGAAGCCATGTGCCCCAAACATTATGGTGCCCTGAATGGGGAGGACTGTGTATGAACATAGCTGTAATTTCTACATGGTGAAACCTAAAGATATAAAAATGCCCCCCCCCCCCCCCCCCGTTCCCCCATAGTTGTTTAACCAGTTCCCCAGTTCTCCATGGTATCCCTTTTGAGAAGCCACCAATGGGCCTACCAGGGCACCACATTGCCTGGGGTCTCTGAAGAAGGGTCCAGAACCCAAAACATCACCCATACTTTTTCTCCAGAGATGCTGCTGAGTTAGTCCAGCACTATGTATCAATCTTCATTAATGTCATACTCCATCCTCCTTGCAATATGGACCAATATTTTATTTATGTTCAAAATGTTAGATATAGAGAAGGAATTAGAAATTGATGACTGAGACAAGATAAGATTTACCTGTGAATGAACAAGCACTGGTTTCAATGAGGCAGCAGTGGTCTGTAGGCCTCAGTATTTTAAGTGCAATACTGATATTTGTCATTGCATTAGAAGCCATGTGGAGCATGGTACTGCAACACTCAATGGCCCACAGATATACTACCACAAATTTACATGATTTGGTTACATTGTACCAGAGGAGCAATTTGCAAAGTTCCCAAGGTTTTATGTATTGCAGGAATCATATTGAAAAAGAAGATGCCATATGGGTTGAGTAGTGCAACCATGAAACCAACCATGACAGGAAGACTTGCACACTTGTAATAGAATCATCGTGTTTCTTGCTAAATGTATTTCTTTATATTGGAATGCTGGGTGCTTTCAATAAGAGTTTATGCACATTTACTTAATTGGATAATTAAATGGAGTTTTTCGATGTAGTGAATTAGATGAGAATGCAGCATATACAAAAACACACAGCAAGGCAATAAGAAAAAAAGTGTTCTTCTGAACTGAAATTGGATTAGCAATGTGCAACAACCTGACCAATTTACTGTATGTTAAAAAGTATTGTATCTTGCTTTTGCGAAGTAATTTTCAAAAAAAGAGCAGTTCACCTTATGAGGTGCTTGAAAGCTACAAGTTTGGACTCTGAAATCAAATGTCAGGTGGGTGCATTAGCAGTTACATTGTGGCAATAAACAAACTTTCATTGCATTGCAACTTTGTGATTTTTCACGTAAAACTAAACGATAAACTTGTGTGTAGATTGACTAATGAAAGATCCCAATCAGAGTTGCAGCAACTTCACTGGAGATGGCAAGATTAAAAGCAAAGGAGCATCATTCATCACATGATTTACTAGAGCAGACTAAGGTACCTAACAAGAGCCAGATAAAAAAACTATATCCCAGTCAGCAATCAACTGTCATTGTGGGAGGTCCAACAGCAATCACCAGGAACAGTGATGGAAAAACAGCCATGTTACATATGCCAAGATTAGGATTATATTACACAAACTAGCAGGTCACAGTCTAAATTGAAGGTGAGGTTAAATGATAATGTTCTACTTAATTGTGTAGAAGCTGCTGAGAATGATAATGAAAGTAGCTTATATACTGTGCATGCGCAAGGTGGGCAAAGTCAAAAGCAAGAGCAACAGCATTAACTGAGGTTTGTCATGAATCAGCAAACTTGCTTTAATAATTTCCTCATGTAAACCTCCAAGTAAAATGAGACTTCAATTGAAGATTGTTCAGAAGGAATTCTCTAAACATTAGGACAAATGGGATACGTGGTGTGATATAGCAGCCTATGTATGATGCTACACTGTTGCAGTAGAGAAATATTATAATAATTAATTTGACGTGGAAGTATTAACACCAGCAACCAAAGTTGACGTGGCAAACATTGCATTTGAAGGTTGAAAAGATGTCTCGAGACCCTTTACTGAATCAGAATTTCTTAAAGATTCCTTTGATGGTATTACAGATTATAAACTACAAACCTGTGGAACCTGTTTATTATAATCTACACTGGTTGTGTTTGAATACCCAGGTTGAAGCGGAATTAACATAGATGGAGAAGCATAGAATTTTGGTAAAGATGGAACACAATGATTAGTTAACATGACTTTGGTGTCTCTAAAAGCAGATAAAACAGCCTGGCTCTGTAATAACTACCAGCAACAGTCAGATGGTAGATTATGAACAATATCCACCATCAACATCATTTATGTTAAGTTGGGTGGGGTAGAAATATTTACAGAATTATTTTTTTTCTGTGCTTATCTACAATTCAATGTTGATTTCGGATAGCCAACAATATTTCAACATTAATACCTAATAGAGGCTCCATTCTTATACCCATGTTTATGCCAGTAACAGATCATGAACTATCACTGGCATTTTGGGCTCCAAAGCCATTCACGGCACTTCAGACCCTTCTTTAGTCTGAAGAAGGGTCTCGACCCGAAACGTCACCCATTGCTTCTCTCCAGAGATGCTGCCGGTCCCGCTGAGTTACACCTGCATTTTGTGCCTATCTTCAAATGAAGTCACGTGTTCCAGACGGCTGTGCGGACGCATGATGACGCACGCGACCGTCGCGCGTCAGTCACTACCAGCCTGTCACGTAAATGACGGCCAAGTGGGACAGGCCCTTTACAGACATTCTCTTGGAGACCTCTGCTATAAAGTTTTATATGCTTAAGAATAAAGATCTTGGATCGAAGAACAGCAGATGATTTATTATAATTTCAATAGCTGCAATGATATTGACTATTTTGAGTCTGACAAAAGGTTCCATCCAATTACACATCTAGATTTTGAAATGACCTGAACAAAATTCATTAGTACCTTTGAGGCCAGAGAACTGGGGGGAGGGGGGCTGGGCTGCTACCGTCACCAAAGTAGATCTTATCTAGAGGGTTCAGGCTCCTTTAGCATGAACTGGAAGGGCATGGTCCCTGCTAGTGACCTCAAAGCATCAGGCAAAGTCAATGAACAATTTGCTTGCTATTCACTTTGAACCTCCTGTCTCCACCACACACCCCCTCCCCACCCTCAAACAACTGCAAATGCTGTTGGTACCTGTGATCATATGACTGTCCCCTTATGTCCCTCAACCCAACTTTATGGCTGATCCCTAATGAACCCTCTGCTTCCTCATGCTACCCAATTTGTTTCCCTACCCCCTCCACTCCTTGTGCTCCTCGCCCTCACGGTGTGTGTGGTTTCCTCTGTTGCTCAGCTAGCTGATTAGAGGCCTTTGTGGTTGTTTATATGTGTGATTCTGTTCAATTTCCTACATCTCAAGCCTAGTGCCTATTAAAATAATGCTGCCTTGCACAAAAGTGGTGCCAGGTTCCTGCACAGCAATGACTTTGGCAGCTTTTTAGGTTGCACCAGGTCCACGTCAATATTTGTTTTTTTTATTGTTTCCAGTTAATTTTATAGCTGTAACAGTCATCTTGATATTTGAGTGACTTTTTAACAGTAGCAACAAATTTGTTGCAACTGCTGTTTGCCTGCTCCAATGAGGACTTTCCCGAATAAGTGTGATTGATATAACAGAAGCTTCTAACACAGTAAAACGTCCCTTCTACATTAATGGAGGAAATTAAAGCAAATGTTCACATGAGTACATAACAAAGTAGTTTCGAATGATTGAGATTTTCTTCAAAGTAAATTATTCCTGTTCCTATTCACTAGTCCAGAAGAGTTTACAAATTCAAGGCCAGTACTTGTGGTCCATTGCTGATTGCCCTTGAATTACCAGGCAAGTTTGGCCCATTCCCAGCAGTTGACCATATTGGTGAGTCTGAAGTCACACATGGGTAAGGATGGCAGATTACTTCCTGAGTGATAACCATGAATAATTTTTTACTGTTGCATAAATTTGTGGGGTTTTTTAATGACTACATTTTTCCAAAAATTCCATCTAATTAGCTTAATTTAAATTCCACAGCGAGACTTGATTTTATACGTTCAGATTCAGTTTCAAATTAGTTTCTCATATACACCAGAGTGAAATGAAATTCCTTCTTCATTTGAAGCTCACAGAAAACAGTAAAGATACAGTAATTATAATACAACATGGGAGACTGGTGACTACAATTAGAGCACATGGTATTGGGGGTAGGGCGTTGACGTGGATAGAAAATTGGTTGGCAGACAGGAAGCAAAGAGTAGGAGTGAACGGGTCCTTTTCAGAATGGCAGGCAGTGGCGAGTGGAGTGCCGCAAGGCTCGGCGTTGGGGCCGCAACTGTTTACCATATATATTAATGATTTGGAAGAGGGAATTAGGAGCAACACTAGCAAGTTTGCAGATGACACAAAGCTGGGTGGCAGTGTGAACTGTGAAGAGGATGTTAGGAGGTTGCAGGGTGACCTGGACAGGTTGAGTGAGTGGGCAGATGCGTGGCAGATGCAGTGTAATATAGATAAATGTGTGGTTATCCACTTTGGTGGCAAAAACAAGGGGGCAGATTATTATCTCAATGGGGTTAGGTTAGGTAAGGGGGAGGTACAGCGAGACCTGGGTGTCCTTGTACACCGGTCACTGAAAGTTGGCGTGCAGGTACAGCAGGCAGTGAAGAAAGCCAATGGAATGCTGGCCTTCATAACAAGAGGATGTCAGTATAGGAGTAGAGAGGTTCTTCTGCAGTTGTATAGGGCTCTGGTAAGACCACATCTGGAGAATTGCGTACAGTTTTGGTCTCCTAATTTGAGGAAGGACATCCTTGTGATTGAGGCAGTGCAGCATAGGTTCACAAGATTGATCCCTGGGATGGCGGGACGGTCATATGAGGAAAGATTGAAAAGACTAGGCTTGTATTCACTGGAGTTTAGAAGGATGAGGGGGTTCTTATAGAAACTTATAAAATTATAAAAGGACAAGCTAGATGCAGGAAAAATGTTCCCAATGTTGGGCGAGTCCAGAACCAGGGGCCATAGTCTTAGAATAAAGGGGAGGCCATTTAAGACTGAGGTGAGAAAAAATGTTTTCACCCAGAGAGTTGTGAATTTGTGGAATTACCTGCCACAGAGGGCAGTGGAGGCCAAATCACTGGATAGATTTAAGAGAGAGTTAGATGGAGCTCTAGGGGCTAGTGGAACCAAGGGATATGGGGAGAAGGCAGGCACGGGGTATTGATTGGGGACGATCAGCCATGATCACAATGAATGATGGTGCTGGTTTGAAGGGCCGAATGGCCTCCTCCTTCACCTATTTTCTATGTCTAACAATTAATTAGTGTAAAACAGCAGAACTGTGCAAAATTGCAGTGCAAAATCTGATGTAATGCAAAAAATATTAAAGTACATCAACGGAAAAAATGAAATGAGGTAGTGTTAGAGGTAAGAGGTGGGTGTGATAGAGGCGATTGGTGCAGGAGTCTGAAAAAGGTTCTCGACCCGAAATGTCACCCATTCCTTCCCTCCAGAGATGCTGCCTGTCCTGCTGAGTTACTCCAGCTTTTTGTGTCTATCTTCGGTTTAAACTAGCATCTGCAGTTCCTTCTTACACATTGGTGCAGGAGTCCGATAGCAGTGAGAAGCAATCTGTTCTTGAGTCTAGATGTCTGAGCTTTCAAACTCCTATATCTTCTCACAGAAGGTGGAAAAATGAAAACCGAATGGCCAGAGTGACAAGCATCATTGACTATACTTCTCGCCTTCCTGATGTAACATGGAGATGGACTGGATGGAAAGAAGTGACAAGCTTCTGTAAAAGTTCACTTAAAAAGATAGACAAAGTACAAATTCTTAAGACCATACAAAGCTTTAACTTAACGACTGATGGGTGTGGACCTGTAGACCTAGAGGCAACAGTTTTACGTCTGAATCTCCAGCAGCACACACACAAAGAAATACCAGAAAACTTTATATAAGTTTATATACCTACAGACATAAAACCTATTGCATGATGTAATGTACAAGAAACCATCAGCCACCTCCAAATATGGAGTTGTTTTTCACTCTTGCCAAAAGCCAGCCATCCCAATGGCATCCTCTGGCCCCTTCTTATCTGATTAACCTCTTCAACGTACATAAAAAAACTTGTAAGAGAACTGTGAACTATTCAACTTAAGTTAAAAAAAAAAAAACCTTTGTCAAGATGGGAGTTGTCCAAATCCCATCATGTATTACAATTGGTTTTTTACAACAGGAAAGCTTAAATATGACAACAATCAATGAATAACTAATTTTCATTCCTTCCTTTTTATCAGAACCTGATAACAATTATAGTCCTAAGTTAGTACATAGTAGAGGCTTCAGACATTTCAGTACATAGATTAATATGATGATCAGCAGTACAATAGATCCATAATGTTTTATATTCTTCATATTCTTCCAAACATGCTAAATGACCACCATTCTCCACCTTTATTAAAGTTATGCATTTCCTCCCCTACCTCTGTAATCTTCGTTATTTCTGCAGTAATATGTACTGCTAAATCTGCAATGTTAGAAGATTCATCATGGATGGAAGTGCAGCATTTGTGCCCTATAATAGCACAAGTACCTCCTTTCTCTGGGTTGTTGCAATAACATGAGGTATTTAATGGTATACAAGGATCGCTTATTATTCTCAACCGTGGTATTTTCCCAGCCTTAATTTCATTCACCTTCCACCCTGGTTTAAACGGGGTGTGTACCATCCTTTAAATTATCATATATAAGTTCCCCCATATCTACGGATCCCATTTACCCGTGGCTTGATCATTCGGAAACTCCTAGACGCTGTAGTATTGCGAAAACAGAGTAGGGCCAACCCCAGAATAAAAGTAGGGTCAATAGCCCCATTGTCCTTCTTGGTTCTCCGACCATTTACAGTCACTCAGATGAATCCAACACGGTGATCTTCAATCTTCTTGGCGGTTGATGTTGTTGATACCACTTGGTACAGTTCTATTCAACACAGTTTCAATTCCTTCCATCCCAATGCCTTATCAGTATGTAGTCTGACAGTATGAACTCGTCCCTGTGTTCAACTGGTAGTGGTCTCTGCACTTCTCATACCTTAGAATGCAAACCTGGCAAGGCATGGATTAATTGCCGTGTAGGTGAAGCTTCCACACTTGAGTCGCACCACCAGTGGGTACGTAGCCTGTGGTCACCCTCTGTTCATAGCATCCTTCCCACAGCTCGCAGTCACCCAGCCCTGCGTCACCTGCAAATCTGTCAATGCCACCATCGCCATCACATTGCATTACATCGGCATACTTGGTTTCTTGCAGATCTGATGGCTATCAATGTCCGAAGATAGGCGAACAATAGCGACATGTCCATCGCAATCTATCCTAGAAATGATTTCTTAAAATAAATAAGTTAACGTTTTATCTTTCAGGCACCATACTGACAATCATACAGTGGTGAAAGTGAATCCACGCGTGTCTACCCTCCACCTTTTCTGCGGTAGGGGTTGTTAGAAGGACCTGGTAATGCCTTTCCCATCCGAATGTCCAGTCTCTTCCTCATCCAATTACTGATGATTACACAAGTATCAGGTTCAATTTTAGACATAGTGGTTCTATTGTACATCCTTCAATGCCCTGGTTAACGATAAAATATAATTAGTCATTTCCAGCCTTCGGAGTATTCTGGTTCCATGTTGCCCCCAGTGGATGGTCATATAAAATCTCTGCTGAATTCCTTTTATTGTCATTCAAACAAACAAAAGTTTGAACAATTTTTCGTTCCCTGCAGTCATAACAGCAAAAACAAAACACACAATTCCACACAACATCCAGCACAGTGAATCTCCAAACACATCCTTACTGTGATGGAAGGCAAAAGTCCTATCTCTCTCTCTCCCTTCTTATCTGTTCCACTGGAGAAAGCCTGTCTGAGAGAAATACAAGCCACATGATCTTGTGAAGTATCTCAGCAAGCAATGTAATAGCAATTAGCTCTTTCAGGCCTTGTGATTCATTTTGGCCAAAAATTTCACACAAAACAATTAAATACTCAAAAACACAAAATTTGCACATCAAAATAAATTCCACAATAGAGCTACACAAAACTCAGTGTTTAGAACCACAAAAGTTAGCAATGCAAGAAAAGTATTTGATTTAAATACGCCAAATCTGAAGAATCTGAGTGTGCCACTTTAATTGACAGCACTGGACCGCATCGGAATCCTCAGTGGAATCCTTATCAGTGGAAAAGAAATGCTGTAAAAACAGTCAAACTGCTGTTTCGAGGTGATCGATGTTAAAGCCCCCAGACAATTGCCATTTCTTAAAGGGACATACACAACTATTGTTTCAAACACAAAGCTCTTTAAACATTTATAACAAATAACACATTTGCACATTTTTCTCTTAAGTCATGATCCAAAAACACACATTCCACATAACTTCAAAGTGTAACACAGGTATCAAAGATTTCAAACCTGATTCGTTTTTATCGAATTAAAAAAAAACTATTTACACCAAGGAACCCCATGCATTTCAGTTTCTTAAAGGGACACGTACACATACACAAAATAATGTACAAAAGCAATTTACAAAAGCAGTTCATACTATATTAACTTCAAAGACGTCTCTTTGTAATCTACTTTCCCTTTTTCTCACAAAACCTTTTTTGCTCACCAGAATCTTGGTTTCAAAAAATTTACAAGAAAGATTTTACAAGCCACTGTGTTTTATTAGCTCAGGCATTGCTATGGTAGGACTGAGGTCTCAATTGTGGTTATAAAGTCTTTAAATTGTGAAAGCCTTCTTGTTGAAATGAGAAAATTAAGTTGGAAATAAAACTCGTTACAGCATTTTTTCTCCTACCATAAATCTTCACAATGATAGGCAGTGGAGTAGGATGGTCCAATTCCCTGTCAGTCAGGATCATGGACGTTGTGATTGGTCAGATTTCCCGTCACTCAAAGTCTTGCCACACCCACTGAGGTAACGACCAATCAGACTCCCCTTTTTCAAAGTCTGGCCACACCCAATAAGGTCTCAAATTCCACAGACAAAGACCCACATTCTTATTAGCTCCAGAAATAGTGGATGCATTAGTAATAATCTTTCAAAACTCTTTAGATTCTGGAGTAGTTCCTGAGGATTGGCGGGTAGCAAACGTAACCCCACTTTTTAAGAAGGGAGGGAGAGAGAAAACGGGGAATTACAGACCAGTTAGTCTAACATCGGTAGTGGGGAAACTGCTAGAGTCAGTTATTAAAGATGGGATAGCAGCACATTTGGAAAGTGGTGAAATCATTGGACAAAGTCAGCATGGATTTACAAAAGGTAAATCATGTCTGACGAATCTTATAGAATTTTTCGAGGATGTAACTAGTAGCGTGGATAGGGGAGAACCAGTGGATGTGGTGTATCTGGACTTCCAGAAGGCTTTCGACAAGGTCCCACATAAGAGATTAGTATACAAACTTAAAGCACACGGCATTGGGGGTTCAGTATTGATGTGGATAGAGAACTGGCTGGCAAACAGGAAGCAAAGAGTAGGAGTAAACGGGTCCTTTTCACAATGGCAGGCAGTGACTAGTGGGGTACCGCAAGGCTCAGTGCTGGGACCCCAGCTATTTACAATATATATTAATGATCTGGATGAGGGAATTGAAGGCAATATCTCCAAGTTTGCGGATGACACTAAGCTGGGGGACAGTGTTAGCTGTGAGGAGGATGCTAGGAGACTGCAAGGTGACTTGGATAGGCTGGATAAGTGGGCAAATGTTTGGCAGATGCAGTATAATGTGGATAAATGTGAGGTTCTCCATTTTGGTGGCAAAAACAGGAAAGCAGACTATTATCTAAATGGTGGCCGACTAGGAAAAGGGGAGATGCAGCGAGACCTGGGTGTCATGGTACACCAGTCATTGAAAGTGGGCATGCAGGTGCAGCAGGCAGTGAAGAAAGCGAATGGTATGTTAGCTTTCATAGCAAAAGGATTTGAGTATAGGAGCAGGGAGGTTCTACTGCAGTTGTACAGGGTCTTGGTGAGACCACACCTGGAGTATTGCGTACAGTTTTGGTCTCCAAATCTGAGGAAGGACATTATTGCCATAGAGGGAGTGCAGAGAAGGTTCACCAGACTGATTCCTAGGATGTCAGGACTGTCTTATGAAGAAAGACTGGATAGACTTGGTTTATACTCTCTAGAATTTAGGAGATTGAGAGGGGATCTTATAGAAACTTACAAAATTCTTAAGGGGTTGGACAGGCTAGATGCAGGAAGATTGCTCCTGATGTTGGGGAAGTCCAGGACAAGGGGTCACAGCTTAAGGATAAGGGGGAAATCCTTTAAAACCGAGATGAGAAGAACTTTTTTCACACAGAGAGTGGTGAATCTCTGGAACTCTCTGCCACAGAGGGTAGTCGAGGCCAGTTCATTGGCTATATTTAAGAGGGAGTTAGATGTGGCCCTTGTGGCTAAGGGGATCAGAGGGTATGGAGAGAAGGCAGGTACAGGATACTGAGTTGGATGATCAGCCATGATCATATTGAATGGCGGTGCAGGCTCGAAGGGCCGAATGGCCTACTCCTGCACCTAATTTCTATGTTTCTATGTTTCTATTCTAGGCTCAGCAAAGCAAGGTTGCCAAAAGTTATTCAAATCTTGAAGGCAGGTTTGTTTTAACTCACAATGTTGAATTTAATACTGTTTCACTTCTTCTTCTACCTCAGTCCTTACTCCCTTCCTCTTCTTCACCTGCCTTTAGTCCGGAAATGCTTAATTCTGTCTGAATTTCCCCACCAATTTCCCTTATTTTGCTTTGTCAGGAAAAGGGATCCCTCTACAAAGCCTTGAGTGCACTGGGCATCAACGGAATGGAGAGGAGAAGAGCCATCGAGAACACCTCAGGGACAGCGGAGAAAGCCTCAAGATGGCTCTGGATCAGGAGAGGAGGTCCATGGGGAAGAGCGAATGCCACCTGAACACAAGTCGTGGTCTGATCAACCACGGCTGGGTTGCCTGGGTGAGGGTGTCTAATGTTGAAAGACCCGAAACACCCAGGTTACGTCACTGATGATGTGTTCAGGAGCATTAATAATGTATTTTTTATCAACCTCAATAGCAAGAATATCCTTCCTCAAATTAGGAGACCAAACTACTTCCCCCAAGATTGCAAGAAATCACAGAGAGATGTGTATGCAGCCCCAGTCTATCACACAAACCACCTCTTCCCCATCAACTCCATCTACTCTGCCTCAAAAGCAGCCAAAATAATCACGGGCAACTCACACCCCAGTCATTCTCTCTTCTCCCTCGACCTGTTGGGCAGAAGATACAAACACTTGAAAGAATGTACTACCAGATTCATGAACAGCTTCTTTCTTATTGTTGTCAAACTCTTGAATGTACCTCTTGTAAGATAAGCATGCATTCCCTATCTTCCAAGCCAGCTCATTGCAGCACTTCCTTGTTTTAAAAAACTGCACTTTCTCTACAGCAATAACACCATATCCTGCAGTTTGTTTCTTTTTCATTTTGTACTACCTGTTAGATTTATGTATGGCATGAGTGCATTCATATATGGTATTGCATGCAAAACAAATTTTCTCATTGTACACCTGAAAAAAACAGTACCAAGAGCTTTCACAGAATATTCTTTTGATCAGATTAAAGTGTACCAGACCTTGGTGGTGGGCAATTTCTCTTCCAAACATAACAGTGTCTGTTAATCAGATAGCTGTAACCTATCAACTTGTCTGCATATGTCATCTGTATAGCAGTAGATTTATACTAACAGGTATGCTTCAGTTATGTTTCATATGCATTGAGGTCCATATTGCATTTGATGATTATTGACAGTTTACAGAAGCCACAACAGGTTGCTATGAACCATATACAAGTAGTTGTTTAATGACATTGTTTGTGGCCACTCTGAAATTGACCATGCTCTGTTCTCTACCTACTGCCCTGTCCTGTCCTTTTAAAATAATCACAATAGCATTTGTTGTGTATTCGGGATGCTTAGCACACTTGAATAAAGGCTCGGACACGGGAGTAATCTTACAAGCTTCTTTACTACAGGACGCCACCTTGAGTCTCCCGCACATGCGTACTTGCACAACATATGACAAGACATTAATTACATATGTTAATTACATATGCTAATTGTCACATACCTAACACTCCTCCCCCTTTAACTTGGAGGCAGGTAATACCATTTCTATTACATACCTAACACTCCTCCCCCTTTAACTTGGAGGCAGATAACACCACTTTTATTACATACTCAACACTCCTCCCCCTTTAACTTGGAGGCAGGTAACACTATTTCTATTACCTACATAACACTCCTCCCCCTTTAACTTGGAGGCAGGTAATACCTTTTCTATTACATACACCGCACTCCTCCCCTTTTAAGTCCATTTCACCTGTACGGTATATGCTCTTTTTCTACCCATCATTGAATAATACACTGTTACACAATGGTATTACACTTAAACCAAATAAATTACCCCTAGCTTTATGAGTTCTCATTTTCTGGTTCATGCATTTGTTTTGTTTTCCTCTTGGTAGGTGGGATCTGACCCATGGCTGCAAGTTTCCATTTTCTAGCAGCTTCCTCTGCTGTTCAGTTTCCCTTCTCTGCTTATTTATCTGCTCTTGGTGTTTCATGAGATTCTGCAATGCCTAACCATTTGTCCATTGCTCAGTGAAGGAGGCTCCATGCTCAGTGAAGGAGGCTCCATGCTGGACTATACTGAAGTGTCCTTATTTGCAATCGGTCCTGCCTACTTTTGTCTTGACCGACCAGCCTCCCTTCTTTAGACTTTTCTATTAGCGGCTTCTACTCATTGTCATACATTTATTCAACCTTTCCTTGCATCGTTTAAGCCTTTTCAGTTGTTCATCTACTCGTCTTCTTAAGTCACCTTTCTGGTTCTTTATCAAGAAGTAGGATCTATATTGTCTTTGCAATGCAACACTGGCTTTCCTATAATGTTTAAGCCTTTTGTATCATTTAAGCCTTTTCTGTTGTGCCTTTATTTGTCTTTTTAAGTCTTTCCTATACCAACTCCTACGGAGTACTGACTGCACTTTTACAGTAGCTCTCTTTTGCTTAACCCACTGCCTAATCACCATACTCTTGTAGGCAGTCTGAATGATAATAGTTGCATCCCTCATTGACTGATATTGCACAAACTGGGAATGCCCTATTTTGCATGCTTTGTACCATCTCTGGATCGAAATAGTTGCTTGACGCACAGCTTTGTAGCACGCCCTTAATCGGTAACCACGGTATGCTGCTTGCAGAGTGACTACAGCCGCCTTTTACATCAAGAAATGCTTTCTCGTAATGCACATTCTTATGAATGACTTAATACGGCGTGCTGCCTTGATTTCCTCTACCAATACTCTGGCTTTGATCCTGCGGTATAAGGCCTGAATACAAATCACTGCTTTTCTCAAACTATCATACTGTCTCACTTGGACATCTCTTATCTGGCATGCTCTGTATCGTTGCTGTACCGCAATGGCAGACCAGTGTAGTTTCTTAAAATACTGACGCTGTTTATGCATCTGTTAATAAGTCTGTATGACCTTGGCAGATTTATGCATGCACCGCAGTTGCTTTCGAACAAGCATTCCTCGGTAGGCTGCCTGAAGCAGTACAACACTGCTGCATACCTTCATGTAAGTTTTGCGATCACTTACCATTTGAAGGTGTGCCCTATAATGGGTTTGCACTATTATAGCCGCTAATCTCATTGCCTTGTATTGACGGTATACTCTATGCATTCTAAATGCTGCTTGTATTACCATTGCTGCCTTCTGTTTGTTCCGGATCTCGCTCCGTACCTTCATACCCCTAAATGCAGCTTGAATAACTAGAGTTGCCCTTTGAATGGCAATTTCCCTTTGCCTTTGACTCCTTTTCCTCTGCCTTTTACCTTTGGCCTTTTCCCTCTGCACTTGACTTTTGTCATTCTGCACTTGACTTTTGTCATTCTGCACTTGACTTGTGTCCCTTTGCACTTGACTTGTGTCCCTTTGCACTTGACTTGTGTCCCTTTGCACTTGACTTCTGTCCCTTTGCACTTGACTTCTGTCTCTTTGCACTTGACTTGTGTCCCTTTGCACTTGACTTGTGTCCCTTTGCACTTGACTTTGGTCCCCTTGCACTTGACTTTGGTCCCTTTGCACTTGACCTTGGTACCTTTGCACTTGACCTTGGTCCCTTTG
The DNA here is from genome assembly GCF_010909765.2 of Amblyraja radiata. Classification (NCBI taxonomy): domain Eukaryota; kingdom Metazoa; phylum Chordata; class Chondrichthyes; order Rajiformes; family Rajidae; genus Amblyraja; species Amblyraja radiata. The sequence continues at coordinate 55,132,133 of NC_045957.1, read as the reverse complement.
TACTTGACCCTTGTCCTTTTGCACTTGACCCTTGTCCTTTTGCACTTGACCCTTGTCCTTTTGCACTTGACCTTTGTCCCTTTGCACTTGACCTTTGTCCTTTTGCACTTGACCTTTGTCCTTTTGCACTTGACCTTTGTCCTTTTGCACTTGTTATTTGTCCACTGAGGGACTCCCTGCCCTCTTTAGTTCAGGCTCCTTGCCTCTGGATGCCCTTGGAGGTTTTGGCGAGAAATGAGCCAATAATACCTCCTTACACTCCTCGTACGTTTTCTCTGTGGGCTTTGCTGGCAGCAGTAACGTACGTAAGGTATGATAACCCTCTCTTCCTAAGGCTAATATGAACCATGCTCTCTTCTTCTCCTCTGCAGTGATATCATTAGAAATGAACGAAGCCTCCAAGACTTCAGTCAATTTCTCAAAATTGCACCCAGATTCTAACTGGGGCCACTTTCCTACATTTGAAGTAGCCATGCTACACTGTTGCTATTCAGGTACACTACGTTCTGTTCTCTCACACATTGTTTTCTGCACTGGATTTATTTATTTTACATTCTAAGAGAGTATCCAGCTCACTGACTATTACTTAATCTTATAATAATAGATTCATACTAATAACCAACATTTCAGGTTAATGCCAACTAGAACATTTTAAACCATATTCCTTCTATGCACACAGATTTACTATTAATAACAGTGACCAATGCATTTCATTCAAACATTCCTGCTTTTATGGTGAAGGAATAGTGAATAATGCATAACATTTAAACAGTGCTTTTATTGTGAAGGATTTCACCGGTCCAGCTCGTCAGGCTCTCTGGACCTGTCCGTGGCCTACACGGTACGAGGCCCTCACCCGGCATCTGTGGCTGCTACTGGACCCGCTGCACGGCTTGTTGCTGGCTGAAGGCGAGTCGCTGCTCTTTTGCTGCTGGTCCCCGCTGCTCCAAGCGTCGGGGCTGTGCCTCCCTTGTGGTAGGCTTTCTCCCCTCTCGGCCGTCTCTCGCGACCAGGCTTTCTCCTCTTCACTCCCCTGACTGGGCTGACACTGCTCCCGACCGGGCTGCGGTGCTTGAATGCTGTGTCCCTCTTCTCTCGCGTGGACCCACTCTTCGCTCGGGGCCGGACTTCCTAACACGTCCAGGCTTTCCCCGCTCTCGGCCATCCCCTGCGACCGGGCTGCAGTGCTTGAGTGCTGTGTCCCGCTTCTCTCGCGTGGACCCACTCTTCTGCTCACGGTCGGGCTGACTCTGATCCCGACCGGGCCTTCTTTGCTTCCTCCCCCCACCGGGCTGACTGTTCCCAGTTGGGCTGAAGACTCAGCCTCTGTCGGTGGCTCTCTGGACCTGTCCGTGGCCTACATGGTACGAGGCCCTCACCCGACGTCTGTGGCTGCTACTGGGGCTGGTCGTTGGCTTCACGGTCCTCTTCCGTCGGTGCTTCTCTGGACCTGTCCGCGGCCTTAACGGTACGAGGCCCCCACCCGACGTCTGTGGCTGCTCCTGGGGCTGGCCGTTGGCTTCACGGCACGAGCCCTCACGCGACGTTTGAGGTTCAAACAACGGACGTTTAACTGCCCTGCTTGTTTTCCTTCGCTCTTCCCTGAGCTATTGCTTCCCGTTTTTCTTTTTTTTTTCTTTTCCTTTTGACGCCAATTCAAAACCATTTGGCGCCAAATCTTTAGGCTTCGTGCTGTCCACTTTGTTTCCAAATACACTTCTTTTTTTTTTTTAACTTTGTTTTTGATTCTTCTTGCTGGCCTTGTTCTTATCTTCGTTCTTTCATCCTCGTCACCAATTGTTGTGTATTCGAGATGCTTAGCACACTTGAATAAAGGCTCGGACACGGGAGTAATCTTACAAGCTTCTTTACTACAGGACGCCACCTTGAGTCTCCCGCACATGCGTACTTGCACAACATATGACAAGACACTAATTACATATGCTAATTACATATGCTAATTATCACATACCTAACAGCATTGTTGCTTGTGCTACTGGATAATCATTCCAGAAGCCTGGACATTTAAACTGGAGTTCAAAGGGAACAGGGATCGGCAATAAACACTAAACATTGATAATCTGACATCTGGTTGTTCGGAAATCCTGATGTATAGTCATAGGGAACACACAAAAGACCCGCAGAGATCCAGAGTATGAGCTGGGTACTTAGATTGTGTGTGAGGTGCAAGCAATACTAATGTCTGTGAATTAACCCATTTTTGAAAAATAGTTGGATAATTCTTGTTGAAAGTCGAATAATTAGAGCTGCTTACTATTGAATTGTGTAATTGAGCTCAGGAATGTGCGAAGCTTATTGCATTAAGGGCCTGTCCCACTGCAGGGACCTAATTTGTGAGTTTAGAAGAGTTTAGGGCAGTTTAAAAAAGTGTCATGGTCATGTTGTATCGCCGAAGTAGAACACCTCCTACGACCTCCTTCGACTATGTAGAAGACCTCCTTCGACCTCCTTCGACTAAGTTGAAGACTAGCTTCGACTAGCTTTGGGAAAATTGTACACCGAATAGTGGAGAGTGAAGACGACCACCTTCGAATACCTTCGACTATACTAACACTATCTACGACTACATTTGACTACCTTTGACTACCTTTGACTACCTTTGATTACCTTCGACTACCTTTGATTGCCTTCGATTACCTATGAATAATATGCCGACCTACTATGACCTACTTCGACTAAACCTACGAGTAAAAAAAATATTGATTTTGTTTCCATGCCAACCTTTTTTTACTCGCGGACAATTTTCGGCATGCTAAAAAAAAAACGCGTTGACCAAACTGAGGCCTCGAGTATGTGTGGACTACTCCCGAGCATGAAGGAGAGTTACTTAGACCTCCTAGGACCACGTGTCGACCATGCTGCGAGTATGAGTCGAGCTCAAACTCTTCTAAACTCGCAAGTTAGGTCCCCGTAGTGGGACAGGCCCTTTAGGATTCTTACCTCCATAGCACTGAGGAAGTGATTCTTACCTGACATAGCACCCCAGGTCGTCTCGCTTCCCCAGGTCTGGCTGCAGTTCCCAGGTCAACTCCCCTGCCCCAGGTCGGCTGGCAGGTTTGGCTGCAGTTCCCAGGTCGCCTGCGTGCCCCAAGACTGGCTGCAATTCCCAGGTCGCGAAAGCTAATTGAAAAAAAAATACGCCTGCGGGCCGGATGAGTTCCGGTTAAGGGCAGGATCTGGGCTGTAGGTTGCCGACCTCTGTGTTAGGCCTCATTTTGTGTGTGTGTGTGTGTCAAGTCAAGTCTATTCGTCACATACACATACGAGATGTGCAGTGAAATGAAAAGTGGCAATGCTCGCGGACTTAGTGCAAAAAGACAAACAAACAAACAAACAAACAACCAAACAAACTATAAACACAATCATAACCACACACATATTCTTTTACATATCAAATATTGGAAGGAAAAATGTTCAGTAAATTGAATTGAATTGAATTGAATTGAATACCTTTATTGTCATTCAGACCTTACGGTCTGAACAAAATTTCGTGTCTGCAGTCATACATACAATCATACAATAATAAACAACACTAAACACAAATTAACATCCACCACAGTGTATCCTCCAAGCACCTCCTCACTGTGGTGGAGGCAAAAGTGTGTGTGTGTGTGTCATTGTAGGGTTAAAAATAGTGCCTTCGTTGCTGGGAAATACGGTCAGGTATTGAATGAGCGAAGGAGAATTCTCTGACTGTTCTGATATGACACTGCTTTTAGTTTTTAAGAATGACAAATTCAAAAAGGTCCAATGAGTCATTCATTGCACTAACATTGTGCTGTTTTGCTCAATGCTGCTACACAAGTCTACCAGAAAAGAATACACTTAAGAGATCGCCTCTTTCTTGAGTACTTCTCCATTAGCATTAAAAGCTCTCTGGCCAGTCTTAATGCATACACATCTAAGCTTGAGTGAAGGACCAGTCATCTACCATAATAGTGTACTCTGCAGCTGAGGACAGAGGATGTATTATTTTCTTTCATTCTCCATCGTACTGTGGCCCATGGGATCATTTCCTCTTTGGCCATGACCATTATACCCTTTTGAAGCATTGCAGGGAAAATTAGAATGTTGTCCAAGGTATGACCATCATTAGAATTTTCCTGTGAAATCTCTTTAAAAAACTGCGTTACTATTGTGAAGTTGGATTGTAAATCCTTGAAGACTGCTATTTGCCTTTGATACGCCACACCTCACCTCACCTCACCTCACCTCACCTCAGCACAGCACTGATCAACTGATTTATCTGACTGCCACTGAGTTATATTTGTGATCTTCTAATTCTCAAGGTTCGTCCAGTGTCTTTAAAAGTGCCTTGATCCCGATCTTCACACATTTTGAAATGCCTGGAGTGGCTGGTGCTCACTTGCCTGCAGCCCCTGGTTAAACCCTACCTGGACCCCCTGCAGTTTGCCTATCAAATAAAGATGGGGGATGAGGACGCCATCATCCACCTGCTCTGTCATTCCTATGCTCTCCTGGTTAAGCTGGGAGGAATTGTGAGAGTCATGTTTTTTTACTTCTCCAGTGCATTTAACACCATTTGGCCTGCACTGCTAGGGAGTAAACTGACGAAGATGCGGGTGGATGCTTCATTGGTGTCCTGGATCACCAACTACCTGACAGGATGACCACAGTATGTCAGGCTACAGAACTGTGTCTCGGACATGGTAGTGAGCAACACAGGGGCCGGTCCTCGCTCCCTTCCTGTTCACCATCTACACCTCGGACTTCAGATATAACTCCGTCTCCTGCCACCTGCCAATGTTTTCAGATGACTGCAATTGTGGGCTGCATTAGTGAGGGGAGGGAAGCTGAATATGGAGTGGTAGTCAACGACTTTGTTGAGTGGCGTGGGCTGAATCACCTGCAGCTCAACACTGACAAGACTAAGTAGTTAGTGGTGGACTTTAGAAGAGGAACACCCCTGTCTCCATCAATAGTGTGGATGTGCGGTTTACCAGGGAGTACAAATACCTTGGAGTGTACCTGGACAGTAAACTGGACTGGTCCAGGATGCTGAGGCCCTGTACAAGAAGGGACAGAGCCGGCTGTACTTTTTGAGAAGTCACCGTTCCTTCAACGTCTGCAGTAAGATGCTGCAGATATTCTACCAATCGTTGGTAGCCAGTGCCATCTTCGTTGCTGCCGTGTGCTGGGGCAGCAGGGGGAAGGCTGCAGACGCCAATAGGATCAACAAATTCATCAGGAAGGCAGGCTCCGTCCTGGAGGCGGAGTTGGATTAATGGGAGGTGGTCTTGGAGGGGAGGATGTTCCTCAAACTGCAGAGCATCTTGGACAATACAGCTCGCCCCCTCCACGACACTCTGGTCAACCTGAGGAGTACCTTCAGCAACAGACTGGTTCCACCAAGATGCAGTACAGAACGCCACAGGAGATCCTTCTTCCCCGTGGCTATCAAACTTTACAACTCCTCCCCCTTCTGTAGACTGAGACCGACTCCCTTCACGTGCTCCCCCCCACCACAATCTTTGCACAAAGCATAGACATAAAGGTTAATTAATTGGCCTTTATTCAAAGTGGGGAATAAGTATTAAAGACTATAAGCTATAACACATGCCATTCAAGTGTGCCCTTCCCCTGCACCCCAACCACTGATTATGTGAACAATGAATGTGGAATTTATTTCACATGGTGAAGTTCTTCCTTGCTTAATATCCAGCCATGGCTGTTACAATTCATAAGATCATAAGTGATAGTAGAATTAGGCCATTTGGCACATCAAGTCTACTCTGCCATTCAATCATGGCTGATCTATCTCTCCCTCCTAACCCCATTCTCCTGCCTTATTCCCATAACCTCTGACACCCGTACTAATCAAGAATCTATCTATCTCTGCCTTAAATATATTCACTGACTTCCTTCTGTGGCAAAAAATTCCACAGATTCACCTGACTAAAGAAATTCCTCCTCTTCTCCTTCCTCAAAAAATGTCCTTTAATGCTAAGGCTATGACCTGTAGTCCTAGACTCTCCCACTAATGGAAACAGACTCTCCCACTAGTGGAAACAGACTCTCCACATCCACTCTATCGAAGCCTTATTGGCTCTTTACGAGGCTTACTCCTTATTCTTAAACTGTGGCCCCTGGTTCTGGACTCCCCCAACATCGGGAACATGTTTCCTGCCTCTAGTGTGTCCAAACCCTTAATAATCTTAAATGTTTCAATAAGATCCCCTCTCATATTACTAAATTCCAGAGTATACAAGCCCAGTCGCTCCATTCTCTCAGCATATGACAGACTCGCCATCCCAGGAATTAACCTGGTGAACCTACGCTGCACTCCCTCAGTAGCAAGAATGTCCTTCCTCAAATTTGGAAAACAAAACTGCACACAATACTCCAGGTGTGGTCTCACTAGGGCCCTATACAACTGCAGAAGGACCTCTTTGCCCCTATATTCAACTCCCATTAGTTTCAAAGATAATATTTAAATATTACATAACTATTTTGAATCTGTTTTTAAAGTGATGGTAAACATGACTAAACAGAGGAAAACATGGAATCATTAAATGTCATGTATGAAAATACAGTAAACCCTTGTTGGTGCCTGTTATTGCCAATTGTCTACTATAACCGAGTAAGTGTTGGATAGAGTGGATGCGGATAGGTTGTTTAAACTAGTGGATTTTTTTTACTGCAGAAGGCTGTGGAGGTCGTCAATGGATATTTTTAAGGCAGAAATAGATAGATTCTCGATTAGTATGGGTGCCAAAGGTTATGGGGAGAATGGAGTGAGGGGGGAGATAAAGATCAGTTAGTGGCTAAGTAGACGATGGGCCTAATGGCCTAATTCTGCTCCTATCACTTATGACCGTGCGTGTTTCCCCCCCCCCCCCCCCCCCCATTGACATCACTGTCTGGGTACCAGAGAGGAAACATGGAGCCCTGTCACTGAGAGCCTAGTGACGGGATGTGGAAACCCCATCCTCCTCTGAGTGAAATTCTCACGACCAAAGACAGCTAAAAATGTTTTTATTTTTATTCCTGCAAGCTAAAGATACTAAAGACTGTTACATTGTTCAATAGAGTCATTGGGCACTTTTAAAGCAGGGTATGATAGATTCTTGATTAGTAAGGCTGTCGATCGAGTCAATTGCCTGTCAATGTCATATGCCTCCGCAGTGTAACTAACAACTTGTGTTCTTAAAAAGACTGTCCACTATAATCAAAATCCTCTATAAAGAGGCCCGTAATACTGAGGATTTATTGCAGTTTCAAAAACACTGGCAACATTTAAGCAAGGTACGTACTTAGATGTGATTGCCATGTAGCTTTGACTAAAACAAACTGGATAAAAGAGACACGGGTACAAAGAACAGCTTTTAAATTTCATTGCTACCATCGGCAATGCAGATTGATTTGTAATTATATATTTGCTCAAGAAAGGCGACACTGAAAACGTGAAAATATAGGCAAACGCTCAATTTTCAGAAATAAAGCTAAATTGAGGAATACTTCAAAGTACAGTTAACAGATCTTTCAGAAAATAATCATGAATATGATTTAGGAATTAGAATTTAGGAAGTGGAAAGGATGTTACCAGTAATGGGAGAGTCTAGAATCAGAGGGCAAGGCCCAAAAATAAAGTGAAGTACCTTCAGAATGGAGATGAGGAGGAATTTCTTTAGCTGGAGAGTGGTGAATCTGTGGAATTCATTGCCACAGACGGCAGATGAGGCCAAGTCATTGGGCATTTTTGTAGCGGAGAATGATAGATTCTTGATTAGTAAGGGTGTTAAAGGTTACAGAAAGAAGGCTGGAAAAAGAGGTTGGGAGGAAAAATAGATCAGCCATGATTGAAGGGCGAAGTAAACTTGATGGTCTGAATGGTATAATTCTGCTCCTATAACTTATGGAAATTGACTCAATTTGTGAATATTGATTTCAAAAAATGTACATGTTTTTGGCAATATCTAAAACATTAGTGTACATTGGATTAAAACCAGAATATGAATTAAAGGTTCACGATTGTAATTTGAGAAAATCTGTTCAGAAAAGCTTGTATATTAAAAAAAAATAGAACCTAGTACTCATTTTGTGATAGGAATGACAGTAGATATATCAGTCAATTAAAATTAAAATATGCAGATGCTGGTACGCTGAAATATATTTTTTTAAAAACCTGTTAGGTCAGGCAGCATCTGTGGAAAGACAGCTAACATTTCAAGTTGGAGACATTTTTGAAACATTAACTCTGTATGCGATTCCACAGAAGTTCCTGGATCTGCCGAGTATGTCCAGCATTTTCCCCAAATATCAATATTCACAAGGATTACACAATGAAACTGAGAGCAGCTTTGGGACTTTTGCATTGAACTACACTTTGGGACTTTTGCATTGCTGATGGAGATTTACTGCAGGACAAACTATTCTGCAGCCTCCTCCATCACCACCATGTGCTGTGGAACATCATGAAAATTGTTCTTTGTTGCATACAACAAAAGTATATTTCCAGTGTTGAAGTTACAATTTCCGACCCAAAACATCACCTATTCATTCCTTCCACAAATGCTGCTTAACCTGCTGAGTTACTCCCAAGACTTTGTATTGCTCACGATTCCAGCATCTCCATTCCTTGTCTGTTTCTCTTTCTCATCTGTCTTCTTGCAATAAATCATGTTTGATTGTGATTTTCTTCGTCAAAATTTTCAATTATAACTTGATTGGAAAGAGAGAAGCACACTGTCATGTCTTGGTCAGAACACTGATCTGCTTTCAGATCAGACTGGCTTCTGTTTTGCTGGTAAAATGGACAATTTGTCTGGAAAATCTTGGCCAACATTTCAGGTGATCCATGTTGCTGCAAAACCACATCTCTGGTCTGATACATGGAATTAACCACTCCAATGTCTATCATCTCAACTGGAGTTTAAGTGGAGGGTCAGGATTTTCTGCTTCATTTCACACAACAGGACATTCTGCAATGCCAGCCTGTGATTTTCTGACCAGTAAAATCAGAAATAGGCAGAGGGTGCAGAGACATCTCTTCAATGTTCTGAGTAGCTGCCAGGACCACTAAGCTACAATTTTTTTGCCAGGATTCCTGGATTTTGTCACATTAAATTACTACATTACATATTGTATCCACCACAATATCCTAGAATTGCAGCATGTGAGTGACTATTCACTGAGCTAATCTGGTCTACTTTACGTATTATGCCAAGGGAATTCCTTGCAGCATCTCCATGTTTTCCAACATTACTTCAAAGCTCACATGAAGCACAGCACCAGATTAGAGAATGATTTCTCAACATTTGGTGCAGTCTTCCTATCAACTGAAGATTTAGTGCTGTAAATGTGCGTTCTTTAACCTGTTTGTCTGAATTAATATTTGACTCCCTGAAGGGTGCAACCACACCCTCTGAGCATACATCTCTGAATCCTTCTCTTCTGCCCTGGCTACTGGCCATTTGTCCCTGATGTCTCAACATATGCACAGCACTCGTCAGAAGCGCTTGCAGTAATAATCGTAATAATTATTTTTTTAGTATGTTTTAAAGTGTGTTTTTAATATTTCTTTGTGTGTCTTGTGTGGGGGGTGTGGGGGGGGGGGGGGTGAGGGGGAAACCGCTTTGGTCGCCTCCTCCACGGAGGAGGCGACCAAACACGAAAAAACACTAAACATTGATAATCTGACATCTGGTTGTTCGAAAATCCTGATGTATAGTCATAGGGAACACACAAAAGACCCGCAGAGATCCAGAGTATGAGCTGGGTACTTAGATTGTGTGTGAGGTGCAAGCAATACTAATGTCTGTGAATTAACCCATTTTTGAAAAATAGTTGGATAATTCTTGTTGAAAGTCGAATAATTAGAGCTGCTTACTATTGAATTGTGTAATTGAGCTCAGGAATGTGCGAAGCTTATTGCATTAAGGGCCTGTCCCACTGCAGGGACCTAATTTGCGAGTTTAGAAGCGTTTAGGGCAGTTTAAAAAAGTGTCATGGTCATGTTGTATCGCCGAAGTAGAACACCTCCTACGACCTCCTTCGACTATGTAGAAGACCTCCTTCGACCTCCTTCGACTAAGTTGAAGACTAGCTTCGACTAGCTTTGGGAAAATTGTACACCGAATAGTGGAGAGTGAAGACGACCACCTTCGAATACCTTCGACTATACTAACACTATCTACGACTACATTTGACTACCTTTGACTACCTTTGACTACCTTTGACTACCTTTGATTACCTTCGACTACCTTCGATTGCCTTCGATTACCTATGAATAATATGCCGACCTACTATGACCTACTTCGACTAAACCTACGAGTAAAAAAAATATTGATTTTGTTTCCATGCCAACCTTTTTTTACTCGCGGACAATTTTCAGCATGCTAAAAAAAAAACGCGTCGACCAAACTGAGGCCTCGAGTATGCGTGGACTACTCTCGAGCATGAAGGAGAGTTACTTAGACCTCCTAGGACCACGTGTCGACCATGCTGCGAGTATGAGTCGAGCTCAAACTCTTCTAAACTCGCAAGTTAGGTCCCCGTAGTGGGACAGGCCCTTTAGGATTCTTACCTCCATAGCACTGAGGAAGTGATTCTTACCTGACATAGCACCCCAGGTCGTCTCGCTTCCCCAGGTCTGGCTGCAGTTCCCAGGTCAGCTCGCCTGCCCCAGGTCGGCTGGCAGGTTTGGCTGCAGTTCCCAGGTCGCCTGCGTGCCCCAAGACTGGCTGCAATTCCCAGGTCGCGAAAGCTAATTGAAAAAAAAATACGCCTGAGGGCCGGATGAGTTCCGGTTAAGGGCAGGATCCGGGCTGTAGGTTGCCGACCTCTGTGTTAGGCCTCATTTTGTGTGTGTGTGTGTGTGTGTCAAGTCAAGTCTATTCGTCACATACACATACGAGATGTGCAGTGAAATGAAAAGTGGCAATGCTCGCGGACTTTGTGCAAAAAGACAAACAAACAAACAAACAACCAAACAAACTATAAACACAATCATAAACACACACATATCCTTTTACATATCAAATATTGGAAGGAAAAATGTTCAGTAAATTGAATTGAATTGAATTGAATACCTTTATTGTCATTCAGACCTTACGGGCTGAACGAAATTTTGTGCCTGCAGTCATACATACAATCATACAATAATAAACAACACTAAACACAAATTAACATCCACCACAGTGTATCCTCCAAGCACCTCCTCACTGTGGTGGAGGCAAAAGTGTGTGTGTCATTGTAGGGTTAAAAATAGTGCCTTCGTTGCTGGGAAATACGGTCAGGAGAATGAGCGAAGGAGAATTCTCTGACTGTTCTGATATGACTGCTTTTAGTTTTTAAGAATGACAAATTCAAAAAGGTCCAATGAGTCATTCATTGCACTATCATTGTGCTGTTTTGCTCAATGCTGCTACACAAGTCTACCAGGAAAGAATACACTTAAGAGATCGCCTCTTTCTTGAGTACTTCTCCATTAGCATTAAAAGCTCTCTGGCCAGTCTTAATGCATACACTCTAAGCTTGAGTGAAGGACCAGTCATCTACCACAATAGTGTACTCTGCAGCTGAGGACAGAGGATGTATTATTTTCTTTCATTCTCCATCGTACTGTGGCCCATGGGGTCATTTCCTCTTTGGTCATGACCATTATACCCTTTTGAAGCATTGCAGGGAAAATTAGAATGTTGTCCAAGGTATGACCATCATTAGAATTTTCCTGTGAAATCTCTTTAAAAAACTGCGTTACTATTGTGAAGTTGGATTGTAAACCCTTGAAGACTGCTATTTGCCTTTGATACACCACACCTCACCTCACCTCACCTCACCTCAGCACAGCACTGATCAACTGATTTCTCTGACTGCCACTGAGTTATATTTGTGATCTTCTAATTCTCAAGGTTCGTCCAGTGCCTTTAAAAGTGCCTTGATCCCGATCTTCACACATTTTGAAATGCCTGGAGTGGCTGGTGCTCACTTGCCTGCAGCCCCTGGTTAAACCCTACCTGGACCCCCCGCAGTTTGCCTATCAAATAAAGATGGGGGATGAGGACGCCATCATCCACCTGCTCTGTCATTCCTATGCTCTCCTGGTTAAGCTGGGAGGAATTGTGAGAGTCATGTTTTTTTACTTCTCCAGTGCATTTAACACCATTTGGCCTGCACTGCTAGGGAGTAAACTGACGAAGATGCGGGTGGATGCTCCGTTGGTGTCCTGGATCACCAACTACCTGCAGGATGACCACAATATGTCAGGCTACAGAACTGTGTCTCGGACATGGTAGTGAGCAACACAGGGGCCGGTCCTCTCTCCCTTCCTGTTCACCATCTACACCTCGGACTTCAGATATAACTCCGTCTCCTGCCACCTGCCAATGTTTTCAGATGACTGCAATTGTGGGCTGCATTAGTGAGGGGAGGGAAGCTGAATAAGGAGTGGTAGTCAATGACTTTGTTGAGTGGCGTGGGCTGAATCACCTGCAGCTCAACACTGACAAGACTAAGTAGTTAGTGGTGGACTTTAGAAGAGGAACATCCCTGTCCCCTGTCTCCATCAATAGTGTGGATGTGCGGTTTACCAGGGAGTACAAATACCTTGGAGTGTACCTGGACAGTAAACTGGACTGGTCCAGGATGCTGAGGCCCTGTACAAGAAGGGACAGAGCCGGCTGTACTTTTTGAGAAGTCACCGTTCCTTCAACGTCTGCAGTAAGATGCTGCAGATATTCTACCAATCGTTGGTAGCCAGTGCCATCTTCGTTGCTGCTGTGTGCTGGGGCAGCAGGGGGATGGCTGCAGACGCCAATAGGATCAACAAATTCATCAGGAAGGCAGGCTCCGTCCTGGAGGCGGAGTTGGATTAATGGGAGGTGGTCTTGGAGGGGAGGATGCTCCTCAAACTGCAGAGCATCTTGGACAATACAGCTCGCCCCCTCCACGACACACTGGTCAACCTGAGGAGTACCTTCAGCAACAGACTGGGCCCACCAAGATGCAGTACAGAACGCCACAGGAGATCCTTCTTCCCCGTGGCTATCAAACCTTACAACTCCTCCCCCTTCTGTAGACTGAGACCGACTCCCTTCACGTGCTCCCCCCCACCACAATCTTTGCACAAAGCATAGACATAAAGGTTAATTAATTGGCCTTTATTCAACGTGGGGAATAAGTATTAAAGACTATAAGCTATAACACATGCCATTCAAGTGTGCCCTTCCCCTGCACCCCAACCACTGATTATGTGAACAATGAATGTGGAATTTATTTCACATGGCGAAGTTCTTCCTTGCTTAATATCCAGCCATGGCTGTTACAATTCATAAGATCATAAGTGATAGTAGAATTAGGCCATTTGGCCCATCAAGTCTACTCTGCCATTCAATCATGGCTGATCTATCTCTCCCTCCTAACCCCATTCTCCTGCCTTATTCCCATAACCTCTGACACCCGTACTAATCAAGAATCTATCTATCTCTGCCTTAAATATATTCACTGACTTCCTTCTGTGGCAAAAAATTCCACAGATTCACCTGACTAAAGAAATTCCTCCTCTTCTCCTTCCTCAAAAAATGTCCTTTAATGCTAAGGCTATGACCTGTAGTCCTAGACTCTCCCACTAATGGAAACAGACTCTCCCACTAGTGGAAACAGACTCTCCACATCCACTCTATCGAAGCCTTATTGGCTCTTTACGAGGCTTACTCCTTATTCTTAAACTGTGGCCCCTGGTTCTGGACTCCCCCAACATCGGGAACATGTTTCCTGCCTCTAGTGTGTCCAAACCCTTAATAATCTTAAATGTTTCAATAAGATCCCCTCTCATATTACTAAATTCCAGAGTATACAAGCCCAGTCGCTCCATTCTCTCAGCATATGACAGACTCGCCATCCCAGGAATTAACCTGGTGAACCTACGCTGCACTCCCTCAGTAGCAAGAATGTCCTTCCTCAAATTTGGAAAACAAAACTGCACACAATACCCCAGGTGTGGTCTCACTAGGGCTCTATACAACTGCAGAAGGACCTCTTTGCCCCTATATTCAACTCCCCTTGTTATCAAAGATAATATTTAAATATTACATAACTATTTTGAATCTGTTTTTAAAGTGATGGTAAACATGACTAAACAGAGGAAAACATGGAATCATTAAATGTCATGTATGAAAATACAGTAAACCCTTGTTGTTTCCTGTTATTGCCAATTGTCTACTATAACCGAGTAAGTGTTGGATAGAGTGGATGCGGATAGGTTGTTTAAACTAGTGGATTTTTTTTACTGCAGAAGGCTGTGGAGGTCGTCAATGGATATTTTTAAGGCAGAAATAGATAGATTCTTGATTAGTATGGGTGCCAAAGGTTATGGGGAGAATGGAGTGAGGGGGGAGATAAAGATCAGTTAGTGGCTAAGTAGACGATGAGCCTAATGGCCTAATTCTGCTCCTATCACTTATGACCGTGAGTGTTTTCCCCCCCCATTGACATCACTGTCTGGGTACCAGAGAGGAAACCTGGAGCCCTGTCACTGAGAGCCTAGTGACGGGATGTGGAAACCCCATCCTCCTCTGAGTGAAATTCTCACGACCAAAGACAGCTAAAAATGTATTTATTTTTATTCCTGCAAGCTAAAGATACTAAAGACTGTTACATTGTTCAATAGAGTCATTGGGCACTTTTAAAGCAGGGTATGATAGATTCTTGATTAGTAAGGCTGTCGATCGAGTCAATTGCCTGTCAATGTCATATGCCTCCGCAGTGTAACTAACAACCTGTGTTCTTAAAAAGACTGTCCACTATAATCAAAATCCTCTATAAAGAGGCCCGTAATACTGAGGATTTATTGCAGTTTCAAAAACACTGGCAACATTTAAGCAAAGTACGTACTTAGATGTGATTGCCATGTAGCTTTGACTAAAACAAACTGGATAAAAGAGACACGGGTACAAAGAACAGCTTTTAAATTTCATTGCTACCATCGGCAATGCAGATTGATTTGTAATTATATATTTGCTCAAGAAAGGCGACACTGAAAACGTGAAAATATAGGCAAACGCTCAATTTTCAAAAATAAAGCTAAATTGAGGAATACTTCAAAGTACAGTTAACAGATTTTTCAGAAAATAATCATGAATATGATTTAGGAATTAGAATTTAGGAAGTGGAAAGGATGTTACCAGTAATGGGAGAATCTAGAATCAGAGGGCAAGGCCCAAAAATAAAGTGAAGTACCTTCAGAATGGAGATGAGGAGGAATTTCTTTAGCTGGAGAGTGGTGAATCTGTGGAATTCATTGCCACAGACGGCAGATGAGGCCAAGTCATTGGGCATTTTTGTAGCGGAGAATGATAGATTCTTGATTAGTAAGAGTGTTAAAGGTTACAGAAAGAAGGCCGGAAAAAGAGGTTGGGAGGAAAAATAGATCAGCCATGATTGAAGGGCGAAGTAAACTTGATGGTCTGAATGGTATAATTCTGCTCCTATAACTTATGGAACTGGACTCAATTTGTGAATATTGATTTCAAAAAATGTACATGTTTTTGGCAATATCTAAAACATTAGTGTACATTGGATTAAAACCAGAATATGAATTAAAGGTTCACGATTGTAATTTGAGAAAATCTGTTCAGAAAAGCTTGTATATTAAAATAAAATAGAACCTAGTACTCATTTTGTGATAGGAATGACAGTAGATATATCAGTCAATTAAAATTAAAATATGCAGATGCTGGTACTCTGAAATATTTTAAAAAAAAATACCTGTTAGGTCAGGCAGCTTCTGTGGAAAGACAGCTAATATTTCAAGTTGGAGACATTTTTGAAACATTAACTCTGTATGCGATTCCACAGAAGTTCCCGGATCTGCCGAGTGTGTCCAGCATTTTCCCCAAATATCAATATTCACAAGGATTACACAATGAAACTGAGAGCAGCTTTGGGACTTTTGCATTGAACAACACTTTGGGACTTTTGCATTGCTGATGGAGATTTACTGCAGGACAAACTATTCTGCAGCCTCCTCCATCACCACCATGTGCTGTGGAACATCATGAAAATTGTTCTTTGTTGCATACAACAAAAGTATATTTCCAGTGTTGAAGTTACAATTTCCGACCCAAAACATCACCTATTCATTCCTTCCACAAATGCTGCTTAACCTGCTGAGTTACTCCCAAGACTTTGTATTGCTCATGATTCCAGCATATCCATTCCTTGTCTGTTTCTCTTTCTCATCTGTCTTCTTGCAATAAATCATGTTTGATTGTGATTTTCTTCGTCAACATTTTCAATTATAACTTCAAGTTCAAGTTCAAGTTCAAGTTAGTTTATTGTCATGTGTCCCTGTGTAGGACAATGAAATTCTTGCTTTGCTTAAGCACACAGAAAATAGTAGGCATTTACTACAAAACAGATAAATGTGTCCATATACCATGATATAAATATATACACACATGAATAAATAAACTGATAGTGCAAATAACAGAAAGTGGTTGGTAATAATCAGAGTTTTGTCCGAGCCAGGTTTAATAGCCTGATGGCTGAGGGGAAGTAACTATTCCTGAACCTGGTTGTTGCAGTCTTCAGGCTCCTGTACCTTCTACCTGAAGGTAGCAGGGAGATGAGTGTGTGGCCAGGATGGTGTGGGTCTTTGATGATACTGCCAGCCTTTTTGAGGCAGCGACTGCGATAAATCCCCTCGATGGAAGGAAGGTCAGAGCCGATGATGGACTGGGCAGTGTTTACAACTTTTTGTAGTCTTTTCCTTTCCAGGGTGCTCAAATTGCCGAACCAAGCCACGATGCAACCGGTCAGCATGCTCTCGACTGTGCACCTGTAGAAATTAGAGAGAGTCTTCCTTGACAATCCGACTCTCCGTAATCTTCTCAGGAAGTAGAGGCGCTGATGTGCTTTTTTGATGATTGCATTAGTGTTCTCGGACCAGGAAAGATCTTCAGAGATGTGCACGCCCAGGAATTTGAAGCTCTTGACCCTTTCAACCATCGACCCGTTGATATAAATGGGGCTGTGGGTCCCCCTCCTACTCCTTCCAAAGTCCACAATCAGTTCCTTGGTTTTGCTGGTGTTGAGGGCCAGGTTATTGCGCTGGCACCATATGGACAGTTGCTCGATCTCTCTTCTGTACTCTGACTCATCCCCATCAGTGATACGCCCCACAATAGTGGTGTCGTCAGCGAACTTGATGATGGAGTTCGCACTGTGGTTCGCTACGCAGTCATGGGTATAGAGTGAGTACAGCAGGGGGCTGAGCACGCAGCCTTGAGGTGCTCCCGTGCTGATTGTTATTGAGGCTGACACATTTCCACCAATACGAACAGACTGTGGTCTGTGGACGAGGAAGTCAAGGATCCAGTTGCAGAGGGATGCGCAGAGACCCAGTTCTGCGAGTTTGGTAACCAGTTTGGAGGGGATGATTGTGTTAAATGCCGAGCTGTAATCAATGAATAACAGCCTGACATATGAGTTTTTGTTGTCCAAGTGGTCCAGTGCGGAGTGGAGGGCCAGCGAGATCGCATCCACCGTTGATCTGTTGTGGCGGTACGCGAACTGCAGTGGGTCCAGGTTTTTGTCGATGTAGGAGTTGATTTGCTCCATGATCAACCTCTCAAAGCACTTCATCACCACCGGCGTTAGTGCTACTGGTCGATAGTCATTGAGGCACGTCACCTTACTCTTCTTGGGCACCGGTATAATTGATGCCCTTTTAAAGCAGGTGGGGACCTCAGACCTCAGAAGTGAGAGGTTGAAAATGTCCGTAAAAGCTCCCGCCAGTTGGTCCGCACAGGTTTTTAGAACACGGCCGGGTATACCATCAGGTCCAGGTGCTTTTCGGGGGATCACCCCTCTGAAGGATTTCCTGACATCGGCCTCTGTAACTGAGACTGAAATGCCATCACAGCGAATGGGGGATCGGGAAGGCACATCGGTATTCTCCCTGTCAAAGCGTGCGTAAAACGCATTGAGCTCGTCAGGGAGTGATGTTACACCGGCATTCGAGCTGCCTCCTGGTTTTGCCTTGTAGGAGGTGATTGTATTCAGACCCTGCCACAGCTGCCGAACATCTGTCTCGTCCTCCAGGAGCAGAAGTCCCTTTTGGCCTTTTTGATGGCCTTACCAAGGTCGTATCTGGTCTTCATGTTGGAAAGAGAGAATCACACTGTCATGTCTTGGTCAGAACACTGATCTGCTTTCAGATCAGACTGGCTTCTGTTTTGCTGGTAAAATGGACAATTTGTCTGGAAAATCTTGGCCAACATTTCAGGTGATCCATGTTGCTGCAAAACCACATCTCTGGTCTGATACATGGAATTAACCACTCCAATGTCTATCATCTCAACTGGAGTTTAAGTGGAGGGTCAGGATTTTCTGCTTCATTTCACACAACAGGACATTCTGCAATGCCAGCCTGTGATTTTCTGACCAGTAAAATCAGAAATAGGCAGAGGGTGCAGAGACATCTCTTCAATGTTCTGAGTAGCTGCCAGGACCACTAAGCTACAATTTTTTGGCCAGGATTCCTGGACTTTGTCACATTAAATTACTACATTACAAATTGTATCCACCACAATATCCTTGAATTGCAGCATGTGAGTGACTATTCACTGAGCTAATCTGGTCTACTTTACGTATTATGCCAAGGGAATTCCTTGCAGCATCTCCATGTTTTCCAACATTACTTCAAAGCTCACATGAAGCACAGCACCAGATTAGAGAATGATTTCTCAACATTTGGTGCAGTCTTCCTATCAACTGAAGATTTAGTGCTGTAAATGTGCGTTCTTTAACCTGTTTGTCTAAATTAATATTTGACTCCCTGAAGGGTGCAACCACACCCTCTGAGCATACATCTCTGAATCCTTCTCTTCTGCCCTGGCTACTGGCCATTTGTCCCTGATGTCTCAACACAGGCACAGCACTCGTCAGAAGCGCTTGCAGTAATAATCGTAATAATTATTTTTTTAGTATGTTTTAAAGTGTGTTTTTAATGTTTCTTTGTGCGTCTTGTGTGGGGGGTGGTGTGGGGGGGTGAGGGGGAAACCGCTTTGGTCGCCTCCTCCACGGAAAGGCGACTTTCTCCAGTTCGCCTCCCCTGTGGCCTAACAGCGAGGATCGGCGCGGCCTTTCCCGGAGACGCGCCCGGGGCTTCAGCGGCGGGCGCATCGTGGACTCTCGGCATAGAGCGGGTGAGCCCTCGCTGGGGAACGCTCCGTTTCACTGGCCCGCGGCAGCCGGCAGCCTGAGGCCGCGGTCTGCAGAGCTCCAGCTGGTGCGGCGTCCGCAGCCCGGGATCCCTCGTGGGGGACCCGGGGGGAAGAAGAAGCTCCGAATGCCGGCCCGTGGCCAACTTCTACCGCGGGCCCGGCATGGACTTACCATCACCCCTGGAGGGGAGCTTCGACTGCCGGCCCGCGGTCTGCGGTGCTTCTGGCTGCGGCGCGGCGGGGACTTTAAATCTTTCGACCGCCGGCCTACAGCCTACACCAACCTAAAGCCGTGGTCTCCGGTGGGGAAGTGCCGACTCTGGACTTACCTGGACTTTTACCTGCCTGAACATCTGGACGCCCGCAGCGAAGACTGCGGAGGGTTGAGGTCCCGACCATGGGGGGAAAATGGAGGAGGACTGGCCAATTTTTGTGCCTTCCACCACAGTGATGAATGCTGTGGTGGATGTTTCTGTTAAATTTTTATTGTGTATTGTGTGTTCTTTTTCATTGTACCGCAGCTGGCAAATTCATTTCACTTGCACTTTATGTGCAATGTGACGAATAAAACCGTATTGTATTGTATTGTATTGAATTGTATTGGAGTGTTTGGTTGCAAGTATCATATTGAGTGACAATGTCTCTTGATTATGTCTTCTTCCTCTATTTTTGAGAAGATAATATCTATTTAGTATCTGAAATGAACAACAGTGAAGATTTGAATTGAGGCAAGGGGAGAGCAAAAAATTAGAGATGCACTATTACACCATCTTCATCTTGTAAGTGAAAAATTATGTGGGCTAAAAGAAAAGTGGAGCCGTCCCAAGTATCAACTCTACACATTTCCACGTGTATGTGAAAATGTGCAGAAGCTCTTTCATTCTAGATGGTTATTTTAACAATAAAACTGCTATTAATCTGGGACACATGGAATGCAGAATCAAGATTCCTGATTAGCTATGACCTTATGAACTGGTAGAGCAAGCTTGAGGGTCTAAGCAATCTAACCCACACCTCCCAACCCATGTGTTTCTATGGAAGCAGTGTAGTTGTTAGGGTATGTCAAAAGACGATTGATTTTCTCACAGAGTGAATCTTAGCCCCAGATGGTTAAGGAGAACAGAAACTGTCCGTGAAGATATGAGATCTGGAGTAGATCAACTTTTATCACATAAAATAGCAGGGCAGACTTGATGGAGCTTTTCCTTTGTGTTATGAAAACTCTTTGGACTCTTTCTCCCCAGCTCTCACGATTGTGTAGCTGAAGTCTTAACATTGACCAACCACTCAAACCTTTTGTTCGAGAATCTTCTGTCTCCTCTCTATTTCCGCCCTCTAGAACTATGGAATAAGCGAGGGAAGGGGTGGGAGCGAGGGGGGGAGGGGTGGGCTCAGCGGCTCCCGTCTCCAGGACCTGGACGGACCCTGTCGCACTCAGCGGCTCCCGGCCCCAGCTGCACTCATCGCTCGGCTCATTGGCGCCACAGCCCCCGCCCGTGAACGCAGCCCCTGCCCGCGAACACAGCCCCCGCCCACACTCTGCTCACTCCGTTCCTTCAGCTTTATTCTCACCGCCGGTGATTGACAGCGGGTGCCGGAAGGGGCATCACCGTCCCGGCAAATGACAGACGAATAACTTTTGAAATATTTCACCAATCGGAATAAAACTTGATGCACTTGCAGCGCAGGAGAATGTCGAGTACATTGGCGAAAAATTGTAGCGCTATTGGGTATCTTTTATTGTGCAAATTTAAAAACAACGCAAACCGGAAGAGGACAAGATGAGAGTTTTATAAGTATATAGATTGGACACGCTAGATGCTGGAAACATGTTCCCGATGTTGGGGGAGTCCAGAACCAGGGGCCACAGTTTAAGAATAAGGGGTAGGCCGTTTAGAACTGAGATGAGGAAAAACTTTTTCACACAGAGTGTTATGAATTTGTGGAATTCTCTGCTTCAGAAGGCAGTGGAGGCCGATTCAGTGGATGCATTGAAAAGAGAGTTAGATAGAGCTCTTAGGGCTAGCAGAATCAAGGGGTATGGGGAGAAGGCAGGAGGCGAGTACTGATTGTGGATGATCAGCCATGTTCACATTGAATGGCGGTGCTGGCTCGAAGGGCCGAATGGCCTACTCCTGCACCTATTGTCTGTGTATCTATGAAATAGGAAAATTTGTCCTGAGTTGTGTTAGTCATTGTTGTGTTAATAATTAGAGACCCTTTAAAATTCTTTGGAGACCCTCGAACTATCTTTAATCAGACATTATTGGACTTTATTTTGCAATAAACATTATTCCCTTTATCTGAACACTGTGGATAGATTTTAATGATGTATTGTCTTTCACTGGTTAGCACGCAACAAAATATTTTCTCCATACTTCAGTTCAGGTGACAATAAACAAAACTAAACTGATCGTGTGCTTAGCACAAATGGTTGAGTATGATTTTCTGTGTCAGGAGGTCAGTGGACTTGGAGTGCCATTAGCAAACTGTTTTTAGGTTTGCCTCAGAGGACTTGCTCTCATTCTGAGCTTTGCTTTGCACTTCAGTGAATGAAGGATCTCAATGTTTGAAGGTGTGACTTTGCCTCAGGAGATTGCTATCCACATATGTAGTTGATTAAAAACAGTAGCTGATGAGCTGACAGGTCGAGTTGATGCAAGGCTTGAACATTCATCCCCAAAGCATAAACCTCCCAGGGAAATTCCTGAAAAGGTACTGTTATGTAAACCAAAACGATAAAGGTGTATCTAAATAACAAGGGAAGAAGCCTGGAACTCCCGTCCATCTACTGAGAGAGATTTGGAGAGGATCAAGGTAACAGGGCATTGAAAGCAGTTGTGTTTCTAGATGCTGTCATATGCAATTACTATACTGAAAGAACCAGAACATGTAGGTAAATGGGATTAGTGTAGGTCGGCAAAAGTGGCAGGGATATGAGAGGTGAAATGGGCCGTTTCTGTTCCATGTGACTCCATTTCTGTGATTTCCTCAACTGGTCCAATTACCTGAGGCAGTTTGCCAAGATGGAAGTCTTGTGGGCCTGTCCTACTTACGCAACGTTTACGGCGACTGTCGGCACCCGCCATAGGTCGACGCAGGTCGCCGAATACATCCACCACCCTTTGTGTAAAATAAAAGTTGCTCCTCAGGTTACTATTAAATCTTTCTCCCCTCACCTTAAACCTATGTCCTCTGGTTCTCGATATCCCTGTTCTGAGGAAAGGCTCTGTACATTTACCCTGTCTATTCCTCTCATGATTTTGTAACTTTTATAAGATCACCTCTCATCCTCCTGTGCTCCAACCACTAAAGTCTTAGCCTGCACATCCTCTCCCTTTTGCTCAGGCCCTTGAGTCTTGGCACAATCCTCAAATCTTTCCAGCACTCTTTCCAGCTTAGCAACATCTTTCCTATACCAGGGTGACCAAAACTGAATACAATACTCGAAGTGTGACCTCACCAATGTCTTGTACAACTGTAACATGACCTCCCAACTTTTCGACTCAATACTTTGACTGATGAACGCCAATGCGCCAAAAGCCTTCTTGACCGCCCTATCTACCTGTGACGTTACCTTTAAGGAATGTATGTACTTGCACTCCTCGATCCCTCTGCTCTGCAACACACCCCAGAGTCCTGCTATTCACCATGTAGGTCCTAACCTGGTTTAATTTCCCAAAATGCAATACCTTGCAGTCCTCTGTATTAATCTCCATTAACTATTCCACAGCCCACCTGCCCAACGGATTAATATCCTGCTGCAATTTTTTTACAACCATCTTCGCTGTCTACAATATCACCAGTGATGGAAATGGGGCTGTACGCAGGGGTACGGCGTTTCCCTACTTTTCAGTTTCCAGCTCGGGTTTAATGAGTACTGCAGAAAGATTGGAGTTGTTTATCACTTGATTCAACTGAGACGAAAACGATTTGTTAACTGTTAACAGCACTTGTTAACAGCCAGTAGTTAACACGTAGTTATACAATATACCGTTATACAATGTGTCACCAATACATCAATCTGCATTCCTCAGTCAATATAATTGTGTTTTGACCAAGTATTAATGACGCCGCATTCCTTTGAATAAAATT
The DNA here is from genome assembly GCF_010909765.2 of Amblyraja radiata. NCBI lineage: Eukaryota > Metazoa > Chordata > Chondrichthyes > Rajiformes > Rajidae > Amblyraja > Amblyraja radiata. Next base: position 55,108,830 of record NC_045957.1, on the reverse strand, counting down.
CACGGGACGGGTCTCCGTTGTCGTTGGGGCCTAGCACCGTGGAGCGGCCTTCAACCTGAAAGACCTGGGGGCTCCAGTCGCGGAGCCTGCAGACTTATCATCGTGGGACTGGCCGGCTTCGGAGCGTGGAGAGCTGTGGTGGCGCGCGGCTGTGACCCGACTCCAGAGCTCAGAGGCTCCAGCCACAGGTCCGGTGGACGATGACTTCGGGTGCTTGCGGGTCCCTGGTGGGAGACCGCTTTTCGGAGCTCCCGCAACAGCAACTTCTCCCGCCCGAGCTGCGGGGTTGAAATTGACCCGGAGCGGGACCTTACATCGCCCAGTGCGGGACTTGCCATCGCCCGCCGGGGGCTTTACCATCGGGAGAAGAATGGAACACAGGGGAGAGGCAGAGTCCTCAGCCCCCTACTGTATTCCCTGTACACCTATGACTGTGTGGCTAGGTTCAGCTCCAACTCGATAATCAAGTTTGCTGATGACACTGTGGTGGGCCTGATCTCAGATAACGATGAGAAGGCCTACCGGGAGGAGGTGGCTGATCTAGCACTCTGGTGTCAGGACAACAGCCTCCTCTTGAATATCAAAAAAACTAAGGAGCTGATCGTGGACTTTAGGAGGGCACATCATCCGAGGACGTACACATCATTGAAGATAAATGGGGATACTATGGATAGGGTGAGCTGCTTTAAATACCTGGGAGTCCACATCTCTGAGGATATGACATGGACATCACACGCTGCAGCACTCGTGAGTAAGGCAAGGCAGCGCCTTTACCACCTCAGGTAATTGAGGAAATTCAGAGTGTCTCTGAGGATCCTCCAGTGCTTCTACTCAGCGGCTGTGGAAAGAATCTTGTCTGGAAATATCACGATTTGGTTTGGGAACTGCCCTGCCCAGGACAAGAAGGCTCTGCAGAGAGTAGTGCGTTCGGCCGAACGCACTATGGGAACTTCACTCGCCCCCCTGCAGGAACTATACATCAGAAGGTACAACTCCAGAGCCAACAAGATCATGGGAGACCCCTTCCACCCCAGCAACGGACTGTTCCAGCTGCTACGGTCAGGCAAAAGCCTCCGTTGCCATGCTGTGAGAACGGAGAGGATGAGAAGGAGTTTCTTCCCAGAGGCCATTAGGACTGTAAACTCCTATCTCACCAGGGACTAACTTTACTGTACCATATTACTGTTGTGTGGTGTCTTTTTAAAATTGCAGTTTTTTTCCTTTTCTTCCCTCCGACAAATATGTAATATGTGAATATGTGTTTCTATTCCATTCTGTTTGTAGTTTGTTTGTTTTTTTTTTGCACAATCTGCGAGCATTGCCACTTTTCATTTCACTGCACATCTCGTATGTGTATGTGACAAATAAACTTGACTTGACGACTTGAGACAAGACTTTGCCTTCCATCACAGTGAGGAGCAAATTCACTGTGATGGATGTTTATGTAAATTGTGTTGGTTGTGAGTTGGTTCTTTTCTTGTTGTATGACTGCAGAAACCAAATTTCGTTTGAACTTCATTTGAGGTTCAAATGACAATAAATAAATTGTATTGTATTGTAAGTTACTAAATAACGTGGGTGGACAAAAATGCTGGAGAAACTCAGCGGGTTTCTCCAGTTTCTCCAGCATTTTTGTCTACCTTCGATTGTTCCAGCATTTGCAGTTCCTTCTTAAAATAACGTGGGTGAATGACTGTACCTGCACACCGGGAAGAAGCCCGTGCCCGCGGTCCGGAGCCCTTAATGACAGAAAGTTTTAAGAAAGTCACTCGTGAAGTTTTAAGAAAGTCACTCGTGAATTTTATTCAAAGGAACGCGGCGTCATTAATACTTGGTCAAAACACAATTATATTGACTGAGGAATGCAGATCGATGTATTGGTGACACATTGTATAACTACGTTTTAACTACTGGCTGTTAACAAGTGCTAACAGTGGCAGTTAACAAATTGTCGGGTCACACGTACAGGGAAAGTTCCCCCCACCACCCCCATCCCATCCCCACCCGCCCCCCACATATACACAGCTAAAAAATATATAAAAACCACAACAACTATACATTCAACGGGACAACATTTTTAAAAAGGCAAACGGACTACAGAGGCCGCTGCAACATCGATCGCGCCGCACGTCACCTGTACCCGTCATTTAGGAATGTTATATGAATTTAAAAAAAAAAAGTTTATGAGTGTTGTTTTCTCTCTCTTCAAGGTTAGTTCTTCTGTTTGCATTTATTTGCTTCAGTTTTATTTAGTGTTATTTATCATGTTGTGGTTGTAGCTTTTGAACGATTTAAACGTATCGGATTATTAAAATTCATATAAATTCATAAGGTTGCCCGAGCGGCAAATCCCTTTAGCTGTACCTGCAAATGAAGCTACGGGTGGATTAGTAGACCTGGAAGAGGCATTGACACGTTGTTTTTATGTTGTGGGGTAATAGAGAAGGGCTCCGGACCGCGAGCTCACTGACTGAATGATACAGACGTCATGACTGAAAATCACACCCTTCCGATCAACTATTTTAGGATATGCCTTTCTTGAGAACATGCTACTTTTTGCTTTGCCCATTTTCAAAATATAGAATTTTGAATTTGGCGTTTGATTGGCACAAGGAGACTACAAAGCTCGTAAAATCTATTTTTTTTTTACACACTGTAACTTTCTACATTTCTACTTTTGGATATGTATGTGGCAATTATGGCTCATGGAATTTTCTCCCACACTACTAGTTAAATTCGTAACAACATATTTAAATACATGAGATTTTCGATCTTTCCCAACCCCTTAAAAAATGCCTGAAGAAGGGACCCGACCCTAAACGTCGCTTTTTGGCGGTCTCAAGAACGACAACTGGTTTCAAACGAATCTTTATTCGAAAGTTCGGTTTTCAGTACACAGGTTCTCTAGACACGTCTGGCCACATCGGTGACGTGGCCCAGCTGATTGGACCCCGCTACAGCTTAGCCATTCCCTCCATAGATAGACACAAAATGCTGGAATAACTCAACGGGTCAGGTAGCATCTCTGGAGAGAAGGAATAGGTGACGTTTTGGGTCGAGACCCTTCTTCGGACCCTCCAAAGATCCAGCCTGACCTGCTGAGTTCTCCAGCACTTTATGTTTTGCTCTTAAAATAAATCAGTGGTCCATTGAAGAAACAACACGATAGACCACTCTGGTAGTGCAAGTTTTGCTGTACACTTCATACTGTAGAACACATCATAATACACCTTGAGTGAATTAATGGGGTTAGATTTTTTTTTTTAATCTGTTGTCTAAAATTAAGCGATACCCACCCTATGTACATTAAATCAGATTTAAATCGGAATTCCGATTTTTTTTGTTTTCCTATTTGTTAATTTTTTGTGCCCGATTGTTTAGCGGCCAATCTTCCGCTGTCTCTAAGAGGGTTACATCCAATCACCGACCAGCTTCCCTTAAAATTCCCGTGCAATCATCAAATTGGTCTCCTCCTGTCCAATCAGCCGCTGTCTCCAAGTGTCCAATTGTGTCCAATCACAAAATGCGCTGGTCACTCGGCGGCCAATCAGACACAGTCTCTGAGAGGCGTTGTGACCAATCACTGACCTGCTTCCCTCACCGAAGCAGACGATGGCTAGAGTCAACACAGAGAGAGAGCGAGAGATGCAAGAAAGCAGCTATGACATATAATACACAATAAACTGTATTACAAATACACAATAAACAAGTTATGCATCCTTGTACTCTTACATGGGTATGACCGCACATAAAAAAAATCCCCCCCCTCCCCCCTCAGCCTCACGGACCTTAGCGTACCCCTAGTTCCAAAAACCCATTTCCATCACTGAATATCACACACTTTAGTGTCATCTGCAAACTTACTAATTATGCCTTGTATGTTCTCATCATATTATTGATATAGATGACAAACAGAAATGGGCTCAGCCCTGAAACCTGAGGCACTAGTCTCAGACCTCCAGTCTGAAAAACAACCTTCCACCATCACCCTTTGCTTCCTTCCGTGAAGCCGTTTCTATCCATTCATCTGTCTCTCTTTAGATCCCATGTGATCCAACCTTCCAGAGCCATCCATCATGCGGAACCTTGTCGGATGCCTAGCTGCAAATATATACAATGTTTACATCAAACTTTTTGATGACATCTTCAAACATTAATACGGTTTGTGAGACACTATCTGCCATGCACAAAACCGTGTTGACTATCCTTTATCTACCAGAGCTAACTCCTGTCCTCTTTTTTCCATCCTGATTTCCTTTTTCAACTTCCTCTTCAGTTCCCAAAACTCTTCCAAGGATACATGATCCCAGCTGCTAATACCTGTCCCATATCTCCTTACTCTTGACTAGAGCCTCAATTACTCTTGTCAGCAAACTTTAACAACATTCCAATTTCCTGATGTTCTTCCTTAAAAAAACCCTGCTCCAATCAGTTCCTGACCAATATATTCAAAGTTGGTCTTGCCCCAATTTAGAATTTTAACCCTCACTGTCTCTCTCCATAACTATCTTAATAGAACCACATCGCTGGTCCCAAAAGGCTGATCCACAAACACTTCATCCACTTACCCCTCCCAATTACCCAGGACTAGATCAGATGTTGCCCTCCCCCATGTAGGGCCCTTTACATATTGCCTGAGGAAATTTTACTGAAAAAATGTAACAAATTATGCCCCGTCTAAACCTTTTGCACTATGACATTCCTAGTCAATATTGGGAAACTTAAAATTCCCTACAATGACAACCTTAAATCCGGCATCTGCCTGCAATCTCCTGGCATATTTGCTCTTCTAATAGTTATATTTGGGACCTCCAACAAGGTGATCATCCCTTTTCTTATTTCTCAGCTCCACCCCTGTAGCCTTCCTGGATGAACATTCAATAATGTCATCTCTAACAAGTGCTGTGACATCCTCCTTAATCATAAGGCAACATCACCTCCTCTTTTACCCCAACTCTATCTTTCCTGAAGCATCTGGACCCTGAGTTTGACTTCCCTAGTTTCAGTTTTATTATGATTGAGAACAATAATGTTACATAAATATAAATATAGTACTATAAAAGCAGAATAAACATTTTAGAGATTTTGTCCATTGGAAATTATTTTTTTTAATGGTAAAATACTTATTTTAAAGATTGACCATTCAATGTGGGGAAATTAATGTAAAGTTTATGATATCCAAGATCCTTGATCATATTGGAGCTCTTTTACACAGTCCAAATATGTTATTCAGTATTTCGTCCACATGTGGGAGAGCACAATAATTAATTTCACATACATATGTGCAAGTTGATGTCATAACCACTTCACAGCAATTGTGCAGGCCTATCGGCTTTCATGAGACGTCCAACAGATTCAGATCAAACTAGCATGGAATGACCAAAGACATGTCGTTTTATCTAATGTTGAATACCAATGTCATTTTCAAGTTGCTTCATTCAAGTAATCCCCCAAATTGAATTGTCCAAATAATGTCTGCTGTAGAACTGCATGTGAAGGTCACTGCTTAATCTGAAACCTTTGATTCTGACGAATTCAATCAAATCAGAATATCCAACCAACAGGACCCAGAACAGTGACATGTGTTGTGGAATTTCAATTCAACTTGGGTAAAGGAGGTTATGACATATATTTGACGGTTCATGCCATACAGAAAAGCAAGGAAGATACTTTTATAAATTATTTATCTTTTCTTCCCAAAGTGAAACCTAAAATTAAGCAGGGTGCTTCGGTTGCATAGTTCTCAATGTACTGTGCATTCAATAAGATCCCCCACTTTCCCAGACTGCGTATGAAGGGTTCAGCTCATTGACTGCATCTTGAAGCCCAGCAGCATGTTCCAAATGCCTGGCCTATGGAGAATCCAGCCCCAAACCACACCAACCATTTTTATACTAGAACTTGAAGATGTGGAGAGGATTTTCCCTGAATTTTAAACTGTCATTAATTTTAAGTATTTACATGTCTCCAAAAACTATTACAACTTAAGTAAATAATTAGAAACAAAATAATGGTACAATTAGACAGAAATAATGAAAAACATTCAATCTAAGCAAATTGTTTTGAAAAAGAAATACAACACTTCATTTGCCTCCAAACCTTTGGCCTATAATTCCTACTTGAAATTTAAAGGATTATACATTTCCATATCAGACCTGACTTTGCACAAAATATAATTTCATATGAAGAAAGACTGGATAGACTCGGCTTGTACTCGCTAGAATTTAGTAGATTGAGGGGGGATCTTACAGAAACTTACAAAATTCTTAAGGGGTTGGACAGGCTGGATGCAGAAATATTGTTCCCGATGTTGGGGAAGTCCAGAACAAGGGGTCACAGTTTAAGGATAAGGAGGATGTCTTTTAGGACGGAGATGAGAAAAACATTTTTCACACAGAGAATGGTGAATCTCTGGAATTCTCTGCCACAGAAGGTAGTTGAGGCCAGTTCATTGGTTATATTTAAGAGGGAGTTAGATGTGGCCCTTGTGGCTAAGGGGATCATGGGGTATGGGGAGAAGGCAGGTACGGGATACTGAGTTGGATGATCAGCCATGATTATATTGAATGGCGGTGCAGGCTCGAAAGGGCCGAATGGCCTACTCCTGCACCTATTTTCTATGTTTCTAAGTGGGCCCCACTGGGCACCATGGGAAGCAAAGATCATAGAGCAGAGCTCTGTGATTTTTGATGGGAAGTACAGTGACAGATTCATGCTTGGACTTGGGTCTGGAAATCATGGATTAGTTGGAGGTTTGCTTGAGTATATGTGATTTTAGCAGTTCTGTTTGGAACAGCTGGCATTAGCAGCACAGCTAAACCATTGTCTTGTTCTCCAGGTGAAAGCAGGGGTCTAGGTTTTGAAATTAACATTTGATTGAAGAGCAACGCAATTCAATGAAATATTAGACAAAACTTGCCTGTAATTATTAATTCCTGCTGACATCTGGACTCTGGAATGATAATGGATCAGTCATATAAATAATGTTGTGAAGCAGATTAAGAAAATAAAAAGCACAAATTTCTATTTAGCATTAAAAAAAAAATGTTTATCATTGCTGCCTGTAAGTGGAAAAAGGAGCAGAGATTCAGTGATCATGGATTCCAGCCAACTTGTCAGTCAGTAGTGATTTGCTTATTTGTTTTGTCAATAGATCAGCTCAACATACTATTAAAACCCTGTGGAGTATAGTGCAGACCTGAATAATACAATAAGGAAGCAACTAAAACTGATGGTTCTGAAATTTTTATTGTAAGAAATCAAAAGAACTCTACAGTCTGCTGGTCTACACATGGTTTTGCTTTAGTCATCGGGAAATATATCAAAGTCTCTTAACTTTTCAAAGAACATCTTGCTTGCACAGGAATTGTTTTATGTCTTTATGCCTGGGTACCTGGAGCAACAAAACCTGCTGAATTTGCTGAGACGAGAGCAGGTTGATGTGTAAAGAATTGGAAGAAAAGGTGCAGATGTGGTGTCGCCCATTCTTCAGTGTAATGAACACTGCACTGTGACAGTTTCAACATGGAGAAGAAGGCACAATGAAACAATTGAAAGCAATAATAACTTGTAAAAATAAGCCTCCCAGAGAAGGAAAAACATTGTGGCAATGAAATGTGAACATTTACTCGCTTGACGTGTATGGTCATCATCCACTTCCAAAAAACAGTAATTTAATACTGGATTCTTTCTTGTTTCAGTAGAGGTATCAAAACTGCTTAACACACAATCTAATTATGAGTTCCACCAACTCTTATCTATCTATCAATCAATCAGTTTTATTCATCACTTGCACATAAATGAAGTGAAATGAAATGAACAGAAATTAATTTGTTTTCTTTTAATTTAACATTAATTATTTCACTGGTTGTTTACTGTCTATCTACGAGGAAACATGTTTCTTAACCTCAAACAATTGGCTGAGTATCTACAAGCTGTTTGTTATCTTCATTGAAATAAAAATGTATATTGATATATTTATGGTTGGACCTTCGAAATGGGCTATGAACACAAGGCTAATATAGTTTGTATTTAATTTTTATTCTTTTGTAGTCAATGGAACTATTGTAACTAGTAGCCTTATTACAATTGAGAAAAAGCCAAGATCACCCAGCTCAAAAACATTATTCTCATATCCCTTGGTTTGTCTTGCAGGAATTGTATGTTTGAATGAATCAAATGCAATGTGATTCTGGCTCACTGCAATGCTAATTACAACGAGAAATGAATTCCGAATTGGCTAAAAAATGTGCAACTTTGCTACCAAAATACACGATAAGACTGTGGTCTTTAAAACCGAGGAGGACAAGAAGTCCTTGTCTCAGAGGGTGGTGAACCTCTGGGAGCTTCTACCCCAGAGGGTTGTGGAGTTCGGTGATTGGAGGGATATAATGATTTTTCAAATATTAGAGTTTTTTGAGCTAGGGGAATGGGCTCAGAAAAGGTATTGAGGGCAGGGCAGGGCAGGTCAACCATGATCAAAAAGCAAACTACTGGACAACTCAGCAGGTCAAGCAACACCTGTGGAGGCAAAGGAATGGTTGATGTTTTAAATTGAGATTGGAAATGGTGCCTGACCCACTGTGTTCCTCAGCAATTTATCTTTTGTTGCAGATTCCAGCATTGGCAACCCTAATGTATCTATACACGGTAAATGACTCGATTGTAATCATGTATTGTCTTTCCACTGACTGGATAGCATGCAACAAAAGCATTTCACTGTATCTCGGTACACATGACAATAAACAAACAGAACTTATGTTTGCCATGATCATATTAAATGGCGAGGCAGGATTAAGGAGCTAAGTAACCTACTACTGCTTCTATTTTTTTTGTGTTCTTACATAATGTTACCACTTTTAACAGTATAAAATTAAATTCAATTATTTTAAATTAATTTGCACAACAAGGCTAACATTACAGGCAGAGGCCAGGATGGAAATGGTTGATATCACTATAGGTTGTGTACAAGGCCAATAATGTCTGATTTGAAAAGCAATCTACAGCAGTACTGCAGTAGACTTGTGCAAACACTGAATTATTTAGTGTGGTTTAGTTTTAAGTGTATAGCATAGATGCAGTCTCTTTAGCCCACTGTGTCCATGCCAGCCATTGATCATCCATTCACACTAGTTATTCCACTTTTGCATCCATTCCCTACACACTAGAGATAATTTACAGAGGCAAATTAATCTATAAACCTGTACGTCTTTTGAATTTGTGAGGGAACCAGAACACCCGGATGAAATCCATGTGGTGACAGAGCAAATCTAAAACTCCTCATCGACAGCATCCATAGTCAAGATCGAACCCGGGTCTCTGTTGCTGTGAGGCATCTTGTTATCTTGGCTTTTATCTTTTGTAGTGAGATGTACAACCTCCCTGCTGACGGTAGTTATTGCTGAGCCAAGCCTGCCAGTATATTAGACAGCTGCTGTCGGTGACAGTGTGGAGAAAGGTATTGCAGCAGAAGTGCTCAGATCACTGACCTTGTTTTGTGAGCATTTGTGAACGGTGTGTTTTCAGAAAGCTAATTAATAGTGATGCAATCAGTACTTTTGTTTGTGAATCAGTTTGTGGATCAGTGGGCAATGGGCGTTCTTGTAACGATTCTTTAGTGTCACTTAGTAGATCAGCAGAGGGAATCAAATCAAGACGCCCACGCATCCATTGTTTCCTCTTTATGTTTCACATGGGTATTTTTCGTACTTCACTTTTGCAGTAGACTGTGCTTGCTGACTATTCTGCTAATATATCTCCATCAGCTGATTCTTGTGTAACTAAAACTGTACAGAAATAACATCCACAAAATCTTGAGATTGATAGTAATAGCTGTTAAAATGTGAACTTCATGATAACAGTGAGAGCAAAATAGAGCAACAAGGCCCAGATCCCACCAGTGAGGCAAGAATGAGTTTGACCTCATTCTCAAAATCTTTGCGTGCCAATTATCCTCATTGATATCAGGTAACCCTTTAGTATATTCATTATAACTCGGGTGCTGGCCATACCAACCAGCCATGTAACTCCATAGATTGCAGAAGAATGGACAAAAAAAATTGGAAAAAATCCCTCAATTCAGATTCTCCTTCCGTTGTGGACAATTACTATTGTGGTTGATTCCAAGCTTACTATTCTAAAGTTTTGAAACAGTTGTCAAAAGAATGTAGTCAGATGTTCATAAGGTATCCCTGAAGGTGCATTATAAGTCACAAGGTAAGAGACCAGGGTGTTGGAGGTAACATATTGACATGGAGATTGACTGATTCTTGATTAATACGGGTGTCAGGGGATGTGGGGTGAAGGCAGGAGAATGGGGTTGAGAGGGAAAGATAGATCAGCCATGATTGAATGGCAGTGGACTTGATGGGCCAAATGGCCTAATTCTGCCCCTTGAACTTATGAACAAAATACAAAATATCGGTTTAATTCATCTGCCATTTCCTTGTTTCCCTCTTGATTATTTCCTGAACCTCATTTTCCTAAGGAGAAACCTTAACTTGCTAAAACCTTTCTTTTTTATACACAAAGGAAAGTTATTGACTGTTTTGAATTCTTCACTGGTTTGGCCTCAGAGTTTACTTTCTCTCCCCTTTTTATGACCCCCCCCCTCCCCCACGATCTTCGGGTCTATTGCTTCCCTTTACTGCATTTTTATGTTTTCTCTTTCAACTACCCTCCTTACTTTCTTGGTTATCTATGATTAGTTCATTACTCCCTTCTAATCTTTCTTCCTTACAGGGATACATTTATGCTTAGTGTCATAAATCACCTCCATAATATCCACAAGCGCTTGCTTCCTGCCGTTCCTGCTCACCTACCCTATCCTTGTTCCATTTAATCCACTAAAATACATTTAAACACAATTGTTTCTGATCTGTTTTTATCACAATCCTATCTGAATATAATGACAGCTTCCCTGGGAGACTTGGACTTGGAGCCTTTTTATTAAACCTGCCTCGTTGGCCATTACTGGAGCCCAGAAAGCCCTGGAGGCATAAGTGACTCCAGATGCTGGAATCTATAGCAAAAAAACGAAGAGCCACTAGAGGAACATGGTGGATGAGGCAGCTTCTGTGGAGGAAAATGGATAACTGACATTTTGGGTACAGAGGAAGAGTCTTGAATGGAAATCTTGACTGCCCTATTCTCCTCACAGATGCTGCCTCATCCGGTTGTGTTCTTCCAGCTGCTCTTTTAATTTTGCACCATTAGCTATGATTCCAGTTGCCCCCTTCTTGTATTGCTCTTGAAAATACACTCTGTACTTGCCCTCAAACCCATTATTTACATGGAGATTAAACCAATCTACGTGAAAATTAAAGTCTTCTATAATATTGCACTACTATATTTGTATGCCTCCTTTATTCGTGGATTTGACAATTTCCTACACTGTGACCTGTTTTAGGGTCAGTATATTACTCCGAGCTTTTTCCCTGCTGCATTTCTCCATCCAAAGGGGCGCAACCTCTTTGTAGCCTGGATGAACAATGAAGGACCCGGCGTGGGAGGACTGCCATGAGGAGGGGTTAAGAACAATGAACAATGAAGGGCCTGGCGTGGGGAGACTGCCATGGAGGAGGGGGAGAGGGTGAGAACCTAGCGTGGATACTTTGTAAGCGCCATTTATACATTGTAAGTGCCATTATGCCATTGGGTAGGCAAGCACCAAATTTCACTATGACTTGTCGCATATGACAATAAAGCATGAATTAATTCATTCATTCATCTTTCACCACTGTACCTATTTATTTAATGAAATCATAGAGACGTACAGCATAGAAATAGGCCCATTGGTCCACTATTTTTATGCCGAACATCATGCTCATCTATAGTTGTCCCATTTACCTGCATTAATTCAATTTCCCTCTGACAATAGACAATAGGTGCAGGAGTAGGCCATTCGGACTTTCGAGCCAGCACCGCCATTCAATATGTTCATGGCTGATCATCCACAATCAGTACCCCGTTCCTGCCTTCTCCCCATAATCCCCTGGGTCTGCTATCGTTAAGAGCTATATCTAGCTCTCTCTTGAAAGTAACCAGAGAAAGGCCTCCACCACCCTCTGAGGCAGAGAATTTCACAGACTCACAACTTTCTGTGCAAGAAAGTGTTTCCTCATCTCCATTCTAAATGGCTTACCCTTTATTCTTAAACTGTGGCCCCTGTTTCTGGACTCCCCCAACATCAGGAACATGTTTCCTGCCTCTAGCGTGTCCAAACCCTTAACAATCTTATATGTTTCAATAAGATCCCCTCTCATCCTTCGAAACTCCAAAGTGTACAAGCCCAGCTGCTCCATTCTCTCAGCATATGACAGTCCCGCGATCCCGGGAATTAACCTTGTAAACCTACGCTGCACTCCCTCAATCGCAAGAATGTCCTTCCTCAAATTAGGGGACCAAAACTGCACACAATACTCCAGGTGTGGTCTCACTGGTGCCCTGTACAACTGCAGAAGGACCTCTTTGCTCCTATACTCGACTCCTCTTGTTATAAAGGCCAACATGCCATTCGTTTTCTTCACTGCCTGCAGTACCTGCATGCTTACTTTCATAGACTGATGAACAAGGACACCCAGATCCCATTGTACTTCCCCTTTTCACCTCTATTTCTGCCATTCAATAGTCAAGAGTGTTTTATTGTCATATGTCCCAGATAAAACAATGACATTCTTACTTGCTGCAGAACACCAGAATTTGTAAACATAGTACACTGTAAACAATATAATAAACTAAAGAGAAAAAAAAGTTCAGTGTGCATAAATACACACATACACACACACACACACACACACACACACACACACACACACACACGCACACGCACACACGCACACACGCACACACGCACACACTCACACACACACACACACACACACACACACACACACACACACAACCACACATACGTACATATTAATAAAGTTTAATCTAATCTACACACAAAAAACAAACAAACAATAATAGAGCACCATTCATCAACATTACAAATGCATTGAGGGGTGTAAAACCTTCAGGCTTTCCTTTTGACATTTTATATTGTTTTCATTTTGTTATACCACAGCCTATATTTGTCTCTTTCCTTTTATATTCCTGCCACCTGCTATTATACTCCAACTTTCTTCTTTTAATTTCCCTCATCCTGCTGTGGTTCCCATCCCTCTGCCATTCTAGTTTCAACTGTCCCCCACCAGCAAACACCCCTGATCCCACCACTCAGGTCCAGTCCTACACGGCTGGAAGCCATTTGTGAGACTGAAGATTTACTGCAGGTTTGTGCTCTAATGCTGGACCCCATTCAAAACAGGATTGCAGGAAATCAAGAACAGTTTGGTGTTTCCGTGTTAGAGCAGGAACAGACAACCTGGTAGCATGTACACGTGGAAATGCTATAGGGTTAGCACAGAACTCCCACACACTTCAGGCACAGTGGGGAAGACTATGTGGCCACTGGAGGCCCCACGGCAGCCGGGTGAGTGAGCACATCGAGCGCAACAACAGCCCGCTGAGTGCCGCCAAGACACCGGGCCTTAAAGTTACAAAAGTGAGAAAATACGAAACCCATTACTGAAATCATGTTAACACATGTACTGTGGAAAGAGATCTGTTGAAAGCCAGAGAATACAACTCTGATGACACTCCAGCGTTGCAAATTTGGAGCCCAACACTCCAGCCAGTATCAACTTTTAACTATGGTCAAGTAAATGTTTTCTGTAACTGCCTTACCCCCTCGCCCCTCAGATTCATCGGGCAATATCAATAAGATATCTTTATGATTCTGGGTTTTGTTGTGACACTACAAGTATTTTGTGATCTGTGCAGTTGTTTAAGTTTATGAGTGCAACAGGCAGTGGTGCAGCAGCTGCTAAAGGATTTCTTGGTGCTTTGCTTGGAGTAGGAACTGGCACTCTAACTTGTATATGAAATCTGCCACCAACTACTACACAACCCCACAATCCATCTGACAAGAAGCTGAACCCGGTCACTCCCTTTTCTCCCCTCTCCCATCAGGCAAACGATATAGAAGTGTGAAAACGCACACCTCCAGATTCAGGGACAGTTTCATCCCAGCTGTTATCAGGCAACTGAATCATCCTACCACAACCAGAGAGCAGTCCTGAACTACCTCATTGGTGACCCTTGGACTATTCCTGATCAAGGTTTGCTGGCTTTACCTTGCACTAAACGTTATTCCCATATCATGAACCTGTACACTGTAAATGGCTTGATTGTAATAATGTATTGTCTTTCTGCTGACTGGATGGCAGGCAACAAAAGCTTTTCACTCGGTACATGTGACAATAAGCTTAACTGAAACTGAAAATTAACTGAAAATTAACTGAAACTGAAGATGTCTGCAATTTCCCCTACCGTGTGGCCCATTGGAGGTTACGAAGCCTCTCTATTAAAAGGATTTAAATCTAATTTGTTCTTTACCAGAAACAAGCAGGCAGACTGAGGATAGACACAAAACACTGGAGTAATGCAACAGGACAGGTAGCTTCTCTGGAGAAAAGGAATAGGTGACGTTTCTAGTCGAGACCCGTCTTCAGACAGAGTCGGGGGAAGGGAAATGAGAGATATGAAATTTAGGACACAGCTTTGCTAGGATTGGAATCTTTCCATTGGTGCCAGAGTTGTAGAGTGCATATACATCTTTGTGATTGATACATCTCCATTTGGTTCTGCCTCAGAATTGAAAGCAATTCCGCTTCCTCACTTGCTAAGTGACATTAAGCACGGAGATGAGTGGCTGATATCTTCAAGGCTATCACAAGGTTTTCAATTCAGCAGCTGCCCAGTTGCTAAAACTGAGTCATCTGCTGAGCAATACAATGACAATATTGTGGATGATTCCAGTCCACTGTTCCCAAACTTTTGCGTGCAGAATGAAGGACATGCTTTCACATAACATGTAGCAGACCAGAAAATTGGTATGTTGACTGAAGGCTTCACTTGATGGACTCTCTGGAAGAACCCTGCGTTACACAATAGAACCCTGCATTACATGAAAATCCATTGCATTGCTGCAAAATCTTGCCTCGGGTGGAGCCAACACTTACTAGCAGGCAGTAGTACTGGAGTTGAGGATTGTCTCACTAAAACACATACGATCAATCTGTTAAAAAACATTTTTCTGCAGTGTTTTTCTGCCTATCTCAAGGCACACTGGGACCCGTCTTGCCTGTTGCTCAGTCCACAGGTTGTGCTGCCCTTTTTCAGTTTGCTGCATACTCCAGATAGGCACTTTGGTCATTGAGGGTTCTGAAGGTGAAGCAGCATTGAAAGGACTCTTGCCCATCTTATGGGGGGAACAGTGATGCAGCTGGTAAAGCTGTTGCCTCACAGCGCCAGAGTCCTGGGATTGATCCTGACCTTGGGGCTGCCTGTGTGGAGTTTTGCACGTTTCCCTGTGACGGTGTGGATTTCCTCCGGGTGCTCCGGTTTCCTCCCACATCCCAAAGTTGTGTGAATTTGTAGGTTAATTGGCCTCTGTAACTTGCCCCTAGTGTGTAGGAAGTGGATGCACAAATGTGATAATATGGAATGAGTGTGAAGGGGTAATTGATAGCCGGGGTGGACACACCAGGCTGAAGGGCATGTTTCCATGTTGAGTCTTCCAATCAAGAATCAAGATCAGATGAGGTAGAGTTGCACAGGAGAAAATGAAGGTTTATCATGAGGGGCGCGGAAGACACTTAACAGCTTTTCGATTAATCGTGGTTGGCTTGTGCAGAGGGGACTTAATATGCATGTTGCCAATGCAGACTGTTTAAGGGAATCACCTTTCTTACAGTTTACCTTCCTGCCCTTAGTTGCAGACTTCTCACTGAGAAGAGAAAAAGTAAGTAAGTAAGTAAGTAAGTTTATTGGCCAAGTATTCACATACAAGGAATTTGCCTTGGTGCTCCACCCACAAGTAACAACATGACATACAGTGACAGTTACGAATGACTCAAAAAACACTAAACATCATTAATGTTTTATGATTATTAATAAAACACCATTGATCAAGCATGTGAACCAACAAAATACCAGATCAAAGGGAGGCTACAGATTTTTGGCTGTTGAGTAGAGCAACTACTCGTGGATAAAAACTGTTTTTATGTCTGGCTGTGGCAGCTTTGACAGCCCGGAGTCGCCTTCCAGAGGGAAGTAATTCAAAGAGTTTGTGGCCAGGGTAAGAGGGGTCAGAGATGATCTTGCCTGCTCGCTTCCTGGCCCTTACAGTGTACAGTTCATCAATGGAGGGAAGGATGCAGCCAATAATCTTCTCTGCTGATCGGACGATTCACTGCAGCCTCCAGGTGTCGTGCTTGGTGGCTGAGCCAAACCAGACCATGATGGAGAAGGTGGGAACAGACTCTACGATGGCCGTGTAGAATTGGACCATCATCGCCTGTGGCAGATTGTGCTTCCTCAGCTGCCGCAGGAAGTACATCCTCTTTTGTGCCTTTTTGACTATGGAGTCGAAAACAACGGCTCATCCACGGGGAATTGCCTCTGTTGTCTTCCTTTTTGACCAGCTTTTTTCCCCTGCATGTCACCTGGTTTCTTCTCTCTCTGACACTTGCCGCTACCTCCAGATGGCATCTTCTGCCTGTGTTGCAGAATGATTAATTCAGTGCAGCTCGTTTGTGAAGACTACAGGGAACCTCAGAACTGTTGCATGCATTGGAATTTTGTCTTCAATAGTAGCCCATCACATTCTCCGTTGCTATCCTGGTAGATTAACCAGCCCTCAACAGCTGTGCTGAGAGTCTAGATTAGAGTGAGGAGCAATGGAAGCTGTTCTCAGTCTGCATCCTTTTCCAGCGCTGCCAAGTTATTATCTTCCTCCTAGCAACTGAAAGTAATGCATATGACAACATAATCAGATTGGCATTAATTAGTTCATGAGAGGCAACAAGAGGTTTGCAATTCAGGCTAATCATCTGCACAATCAAGCTATAATGAAAAAAACCTTGAAACTTAATTTACGATTGCAGCAATTGTCAATTTCAAGGGGCATATTAGTCTACAAGTGATGCACCTGACCCAGAGAGTTTTTATAATTTCCTCTACTTTCAATATTGTGATCGGATTACTGAGGTAATGCTTTCCCACACATTTCATCACTTTGTATTGGTACCCTTTCACCTATTATCGTCCTCCTTTAATCCCCCACATAACAGGGAGGAATGGGGGTGGTGGTCAATGATATCTCACACAGGGTACAGAGTATTGCCTTCCTCATTTATCCCACCCTATCCCCATCCCTCCCATCGAGGTGGTTATGGTAAGGAGTGGAAGATCAAAATAAGGAATGGGATGGCGAATGGAAGAATTGGGAATTAGGAATCAAGTTGGCAGTCACCAAAGCTATTCAGCAAGATTGGATGAATGTTTTTGGCCCAAGCAGTTTATTCCCACCAGTTTATGTGCACTTTGGAAGGCAGGACTTATTTGGCCATCTGCATTGTTGGCTCCCAACAGAATGTCTACCACTGACAGCCTGTGGACAAATAAAGTCCCTCCTCTGATGCTGCAGTTCTGAAAACCTGACATTAGACAAATCCCAAAGATCACAGCAAAGCCCCCAGCTCCAGATGCGGGCCAAGATCAAGCCATTCGGTGTCGGTCTCAGGAGCAACTCGAAAGTGCTGACAAGGGGTCACTGACCTTAGACGTTGCCAGAACCTGCTGAGTAATTCCAGAATTTTCTGTTTCTATCAAAGGACGGGAGATTGCTTGCCAGTCCCTCTTGCTCAATACTTCTTATCTTCATCTTTGCAGAGTGTGCTACCCTCGACGGCCCCAGAAATGTTGCTAAGTGTAAAAGGAACATGAAAATCTGCCGACATCATAGGCCCTAACCCTTGAACTTGACACATTAGAAATGAACAGGCAGTAGCAGTGCTGGCAACAGGAAGGCAAGTTAACAAACAAAATTAAAATAACAAGGAATGATCAGCTATGTGTTGCATAAGATTTCTGTAGTTTTATATATTTATTTTTTCCTGGGGGGAAGAAAATGTAGACATGCTTTAAAAGGACAAATAAAATGGGACGACTGGAAGGAAATGGGAAAGAAAAAACAATTAAACATGATTAAACCATTCTATCAGAACCACAGGAATAAGTCAAAGGGAAGAGAAGAAAAGTATAAATTATGTGGCAGGAAACATCGTGAATGTGTATTTCCTGCAAATATTAACAAAATGAATGCATGCTGAAGGAGAGCTATTTCAAGCAATAATAATTTTCCTTTAATTAAATTAAACTGGTGACAATGGGGAATGCTAGATAAAGGGCTGGGGAGAAGAACACGGGTTCTTGTCTTCTGCGCCCTCAAGGTCGCCCTCAACGGTTAAAGATGGCCAGGCTAAGGGAAGGGGCAATGGTTCGCGGAATGAATCAGATGGAGACAATCCTGCAACAGGCCTTGATGGCAAGCTGTAGTTGGGACTTTGAAAATGGCTCCAAAACCTGGCAACTCTTGCATATGGAGTCAGTGGATTATTTCTATGCATTCTGAATTTAACTGGGGATTGTACTTAGGTATGGCAATAATCTTGCTGGTCTGTATGCAAAAATAGAATTTCATTGTACCTTGTTATCATGTGGTTATAAAGAACCTTTGAATCATTGATTTGAACCTTTGAAAATTCCGAGAAAGAATGATTGCTCTTTAAACAAAACAAACAAATATAAGTGCTGTGGAAGTCAATACGTTGTGAGAAGGAATCAGTAAAGTGGAACCATATTAATATGATACTCAACTTCAAAAAGATGACAAAACAACAACTGCAAACCAAATATGGGTTTTTCCATTCCATGCAAGTTATTGGAGAGCATCAGAAATATGGAGTCACAAGAAACTGCAGATACTGCAATCTGGACCAAAACACAAACTGCTGGAGCAACTCAGCAGGTCATGCAGCATCTGTGGAGGGAATGGGCAAACAATGTTTTGGGTTGGGACCCTTCGGACTAATTAGAGAAGGGGTGTGAGCTGGAAAAATGGGTGCAGATGAGGCAAGGCATGGCAAGAGGGGTGATTGGCAAATGGATGGAATGTGACAAAGATGAGGGGTGAAAAGTAGAGAAAAGGGTGTCATGTAAGGAAATAGGAGGTGAATTTTAAAGCTGATGAGAAGGGAAAAGGGGGAGAATAAAGAGTGGAAGGGAAAAGAGGGAGAATAAAGGGAACTGTGCATCTTGGCGATGGGAGAATAATGTACAGATGTGAGGAAAGAAGCAGGGTTTCTTGGGTGGTGGAAAATAGAGGGAGAAATGTGTATGCACTGGGGTGAGGAGGGAAAGAGAGGTAAGATCAAGTATTACTTGAGATTGGGGAATTTGGTGTTCATGTAGTCCAAGGAGAGATAGCTGAATGGATGGAAATTTGGCTTCAAAGATTTACAAGGATGTTGACAGGACTCGAACGTCTGAGCCATCAGGAGAGGGTGAACAGGCTGAACAGTGTAGAAGGATGAGGGGTGATCTTATAGAGATGTATAAAATCTTGAGAGGAATAGATCGGGCAAACACACCGTCTCTTGCCCAGAATAGGGGAATCAAGAACCAGAGGGCATAGGTTTAAGGTGAAGGGGAAAAGATTTGACCAAGGTCAGAAAGAGTGGTATGGCAATGGGAGTCAAAATGGTTTGCAATTGGGAGCATCTAGCAGGCCTTGTTGGTCAGTGCCAGGTATTTGGCAAAATGGTCAACTAATCTACGCCTGGTCTTGCTGATGTAAAGATATCCACACTGGGAGCACTGAATGCAAAAGACGAGATTGGAACCTTTGTCTCACCTGGAAGGGTTGCTGAGGTCTCCGGATAGAAGTAAGAGAGGAGGTATTTGGACAGGTGTTACATCTCCTGCGGTTGCAGGGGAAAGTGCCCGGGGAGAGGAGTGTTGGGTAGAAAGGGATCAGTGAATCAAGGAGTTGAGGAGAGAATGTTCTTGAGGAAATGTCAGAGAATGATATGTTGGCATGCGGAGGCTGGTGGGCTGAAAAGCAAGGACCAGGGGAACTCTATCCTTGTTCCCCAGGTGCTCCGCTTTCTTTCCTTCCACACTCCAATGACGTACAGTTTGCAGGTTAATTGGCTTGGTAAAAGTGTAAATTGTCCCAGGTGGGTAGTATACGGGGATTGCTTGTCGGCACAGAATCGGTGGGTTGAAAGGCCTGTTTCCGTGCTGCATCTCTAAACTAAACTAAATTATTTGAGGCTCCCCAGTAACTACATATTGGTTTCCTTTACTTGAATAGAAGTGTAGGCAAGCTAGCAAAATGTAAGCAGAATGTGTACAAGTATTCATTTTACTGTTTGTTCATTAGTTTGGAAAATGTGGGGCGGTTTGATGTTCCATTGATGATCGAAGCCTTTTACAGAGGAGTCACAAAGTTAGTCGTGGGTATCTGTACGAAAAGGCAGGTGGCAAAAAATTGGATAGGGCAGCATCACATTTTTTATTAAACAAAACTTGTGGATTTACTGTGAGTTTTATGGTAGCTTTTTATGAGAGCGTAAATGTTGAAAGTTTACATAATTTATGAAGTGAGCACACTTAGCGGCCAAAAGGGAGATTCTTGTTGCAGACTCGATTGTATTCTGACAACATCACTGCTTTTGTCTCATATGGTTACTGCTGGTGTCAACAAGCTTGAATAATCAGTGAAAGCTGCCTTGAGGGCACAGATGACAACTAACACATCTACTCGGCGAATTTTTTGGCTATGATATTTACACATTGTTACTTCAGTGCTCCTTATGTGGAAAGCCATCAAGTTAAATTCCTTCCTCTTCAAATAAATTCTGGTGTCAAGTGATTGAAGAATACAGGCTGCTGGTTCTTTTCAGTACATTATTTACACTTGTGGCATTTATCCTTCATTTGTTTAATAGGTAAATTCTATATCAATTAGGATTTGGTAGAGCCAAGATCTATTTTTAACATATTTATTTTCTATAATTTTATTTTGACTAATCTTAATAAATTATGATCCAAAAATGTATTATTCTCTGCATGAGATAATGTGCTGTCCAATAAAAGTAAAACTAAATTAATGTATCTTGCAGTGTTTGGCACATCATAAATCACTCTGAAATCTATTATTCATATGAAGCATTAGAAAGTAACTGGAGAGGAAATCCAAACTGCAAAGAAAGAAGTACTGACAAAGATGTGAAAACAAATCCTTTTTTATTCATTCAATCTGGTATCACAGACTGAGCCAGTGTTTAATTGCCTGTCCCTATTTTTCCCTTGAAAAGGTAGTGGTAAGCTGCCTATTATTGTTAATGTTTACATTGAATTTGCCAAATTACCAAAGTTATGTTGCTCTAGAACAATATGAACCGAAAAGAGAACTAAAAGAAATTTTATTAATTTGATATGTTGGTGGGAAATGGAATTATAGTCATACAGCATAAAAACGGCCTTTTGGCCCAACTCGTCCATGCCAATCAACATGCTCCATCTAAGACAGTCCCATTTGCCCGTATTTGGCACATATCTCTTCAAACCTTTGCTATCCATGTACCAGTCCAAGTATCTTTTAAATGGTGTTATAGTACCTGCCTCAACTACCTCTCCTTGCACCTCAGGTTCCTATTAAATCTTGCCCCTCTCACCTTAAAAGTATATCCTCTTTATATTTGCCTGCACTGGGTAAGACCCTATGCATTCACTCTACCTATTCCAGCATGATTTTATATACCTCTATATGATCACCCATCCGTCTCCTGCGTTCCAAGGAATAAAGTCCCAGTATAATGGCAGTTTTTGCAACGTTCTCGAAATCCAACTTGATAGCCATTAATTATCGGAGATGAATTGAAGGTATAGCCTAATGCATGCACGACACACAAAAGACAGCAAAGATTAATCCTCCAGACGTCGTTTCTTCATTAATTGCTTTTTTATTGAAGTAATACAAAACAAAGAAATAACTCATAACTTTCCTTTCCTAATCGCTGTTCCATTCATGTCATATAAATCACATAAAAGATTCTTCTTATGAAGCTATGTTGTCTCGTAACATGTGTGTGCCGTGATCATGGTAGAAAACTATTTCCCCTCGTACTACGACACAAAACTGAAATTTCTAATCTGCGAGTCTGCGCCAGACTCCTCTAACAATAGAACACACCCCCACTATGTATCAAACCTCACCTACAAAGGTACAGGCAGATATATCTAAAAGTTAAAATATCAGACATGATAATAATACTGACCTAAGCTTAATGGTTCCTACATACCGGCCCCTAATTGTTCTATCTATATAACAAAGTGATCTATCTATCTATCTATCTATTAATATATAAAACTCTCGCCCAAAATTCCGAAACGGAACTCCGTCCGGCTGTCACATTTCTTCCATTGATTCCCTGCAACTCCGAAACTGGACGCAGAATCGCCGACATCTTTTCCATTTCGGTAGAGATTTCACTTTTCTTTCTAAGTATCCGCTCCTCATTACATTCCGTCGTGTTTAAGTACACGTTTTTAATCAAATCCTTCCCCCCCCCCCCCCAATATTTCAAAACTAAACTGGCTTCACACCCACAGAACCTTCACCAGCCCCAGCCCCTGCTGAACGTTCCATCGTGTGATGTCACAATGCCCAATCTTCACATATGTCCAATCGGAATGGATCCATTTACATATGCCTATGCAGGAGCCCAAGCCAATGGTGAACGTTCCATCGTGTGATGTCACAATGCCCAATGTTCAAAGACATCGTTGCCATAGAGAGGGAGTACAGAGAAGGTTCACCAGGCTGATTCCTGTTATGTCAGAACTTTCATATGAAGAAAGACTGGATAGACTCGCCTTGTAATCGCTAGATTTTAGAAGATTGAGGGGGTATCTTATAGAGACGTTTAAAATTCTTAAGGGGTTGGACAGGCTAGATGCAGGAAGATTGTTCCGGATGTTGGGGAAGACCAGAACAAGGGGTCAAAGTTTAAGGATAAGGGGGAACGCTGAATCGCCGACATCTTTTCCATTTTGGTAGAGATTTCTCTTTTCTTTCTAAGTATCCGTTCCTCATTACATTTCGACGTGTTTAAGTGTACGTTTTTAATCAAATCCTAACCCCCCCCCCCCCCCAATATTTCAAAACTAAACTGGCTTCACACCCACAGAACCTTCACCAGCACCAGCCCCTGCTGAGCGTTCCATCGTGTGATGTCACAATGCCCAATCTTCACATATGTCCAATCGGAATGGATTCATTTACATATGCCTATGCAGGAGCCCCAGCCAATGGTGAACGTTCCATCGTGTGATGTCACAATGCCCAGTGCTCATAGACATCGTTGCCATAGTGACAGTACAGAGAGTCAGATGTGGGCCGAGGAGCCTTCAAGACAACATGAGATGTTCCCATATTGTGTGAAAATATTTACGTCATTCACCCCTGAACCTCGATAAGAACACCACCTGCACATCTTAATTAAATTAGAGAAAAACGGAAAAGAGGTCGGGCATTTACACTTTTAAGGCTCTGTGTGTGTCGAAGCTTCGTGTGTGTGATGCCGCACCGCTAACCCCCCCACCACCCCCCCCACGCGTTGCCGAGACGGACCCGACTTCGACGACTTCAAGATACGATATTTTAAGACGGCAGGGACCCGACTTCGACGACCAAATCTCCCCTGGGGGCTACAGGTAGGGAACGGTCTTTATGCACTTTTCCAACTCTGTGTGTGGGGGTGGTTAGTGTGTGTGAGGCGCCCGCCCCCCACCCCCCCCCCCAGTGGGGGCTACGGGTAGGGAACGGCTGCGTTGGGGGATCAGACCCAACGGGTTTGCCATTGGTCGTCGTGTTTAAGTGCACGTTTTTAATCAAATCCTAACCCACCCCCCCCCCCCCAATATTTCACAACTAAACTGGCTTCTCACCCATAGAAGCAGCACCAGCCCCAGCCCCTGGTGAACGTTCCATCGTGTGATGTCACAATGCCCAATGTTCAAATACATCGTTGCCATAGAGGGAGTACAGAGAAGGTTCACCAGACTGATTCCAGGGATGTCAGGACTTTCATATGACGAAAGACTGGATAGACTCGGCTTGTACATGCTAGAATTTAAAAGATTGAGGGGGTATCTTATAGAAACTTACAAAATTCTTAAGGGGTTGGACAGGCTAGATGCAGGAAGATTGTTCCAGATGTTGGGGAAGTCCAGAACAAGGGGTCACAGTTTAAGGATAAGGGGTAAATCTTTTACGACCGAGATGAGAAAAACATTTTTCACACAGAGAGTGGTGAATCTCTGGAATTCACTGGCACAGAAGGTAGTTGAGGCATGTTCATTGGTTGTATTTAAGAGAGAGTTAGATGTGGCCCCTGTGGCTAAAGGGATCAGGGGGTATGGAGAGAAGGCAGGTACAGGATACTGAGTTGGATGATCAGCCACGATCATATTGAATGGTGGTGCAGGCTCGAAGGGCCGAATGGCCTACTCCTGCACTTAATTTCAATGGTTCTATGTTTCCCTCTCCGAAACCCCTCTCCCACCCATCCCACTCTCCCCCACCCCCCTTCCCTCTCTACGCCACCCCCTTCCTCCTACCCCTCTGTCCCTCTTCCATCACTCCCCCTACCCCTCTCCACCTCCCTCTCCACTCTTTCCCCTCTCTCCCCCACCCCTCTCCCCCTCCCTCCCTCCTTCCCTACCTCCCCATCCTCCCCCTCCACCACATCTATCTCCCCATCCCCCTCTCTCACCCCCTACCCCGCTCTCCTTTCCCTCCCAAATCTGTCCCATTTCCTCCACCTCCTCTCCCCTCCCTCCCCTCTTCACATCCCCCCTCCCTCCCCCCACCTGTGTGTTTGGGGGTTGGTTAATATGAGTTTGATGCCGCAGCCCCCCCTCCCCCCCCCCCCCCTGCAAAACGCCGTTGGGGAAACAGACCCAACGGGTCTGCACTTGGTCTAGTTATTATATAAAACTCTCGCCCCAGATTCCGAAACGGAACTCCGTCCGGCTGCCTGCCTGCCTTTCGATTCGTTCCCGCCGTGCGATGTCACAATGCCCGATGCTCGCAGACGTCCAATCGCGATGCCCGAGGCTCGCAGACGTCCAATCGGAACGGATCCATTTACATGTACGGCTTCCGGCCTGGCTTCCGGCCACATTTCTTCCATTGATTCCCTGCAACTCCGAAACCGGACGCAGAATCGCCGACATCTTTTCCATTTCGGTAGAGATTTCACTTTTCTTTCTAAGTATCCGCTCCTCATTACATTCCGTCGTGTTTAAGTACACGTTTTTAATCAAATCCTTCCCCCCCCCCCAAATATTTCAAAACTAAACTGGCTTCTCACTCATAGATTCAGCTTCAGCACCAGCCCCTGCTGAACGTTCCATCGTGTGATGTCACAATGCCCAATGCTCACAGATGTCCAATCGGAATGGATTCATTTACATATGCCTATGCAGGAGCCCAAGCCCATGGTGAACGTTCCATCGTGTGATGTCACAATGCCCAATGCTCAAATACATTATTGCCATAGAGAGGGAGTACAGAGAAGGTTCACCAGACTGATTCCTGGGATGTCAGAACTTTCATATGAAGAAAGACTGGATAGACTCGCCTTGTACTCACTAGATTTTAGAAGATTGAGGGGGTATCTTATAGAAACGTTTAAAATTCTTAAGGGGTTGGACAGGCTAGATGCAGGAAGATTGTTCCGGATGTTGGGGAAGACCAGAACAAGGGGTCAAAGTTTAAGGATAAGGGGGAACGCTGAATCGCCGACATCTTTTCCATTTTGGTAGAGATTTCACTTTTCTTTCTAAGTATCCGTTCCTCATTACATTTCGACGTGTTTAAGTGTACGTTTTAAATCAAATCCTAACCCCCCCCCCCCCTCCCCCAATATTTCAAAACTAAACTGGCTTCACACCCACAGAAGCTTCACCAGCCCCAGCCCCTGCTGAACGTTCCATCGTGTGATGTCACAATGCCCAATCTTCACATACGTCCAATCGGAATGGATCCATTTACATATGCCTATGCAGGAGCCCCAGCCAATGGTGAACGTTCCATCGTGTGATGTCACAATGCCCGAAGCTCAAAGACATCGTTGCCATAGAGAGGGATTACAGAGAAGGTTCACCAGACTGATTCCTGTTATGTCAGAACTTTCACCACTTAAAAGTGTAATGCCCCAACGCAAAAGTGTAATGCCTCCTCCCCCCCCCCCCCCCCCCCCCCCCCAGTTTTTCAAATAAAAACTGGCTTCTCACCCATACAAGCAGCCATTTCGGTAGACATTTCACTTTCCCTTCCAGCTATCCACTCCTCATTACATTTCGTTATGTTTATGTACCTTCTCCTCCCCCCCCCCCCCTCCCCCCACTCATTTTGTCGCCTCCTGCTGGCCAGCGACCATAACGGTTGCTGGCGCCCACAGCACAACCACACGCAACGCTATTTAAAAACGGCCTTTCGGGAACTGCTCTACTTCGAGGACCACGTCTCCCGTGGGGGCTGCGGGTAGGCAACGGCTGCGTTGGGGCATTACACTTTTAAGGCTCTGTGTGTGGGGATGCTTCGTGTGTGTGATGCCGCCCCGCCACCCCCCCCCCCCCCCCCCCCGAGTTGCCGAGACGGACCCGACTTCGACGACTTCAAGATACGCTATTTTAAGACGGCCGGGACCCGACTTCGACGACCACGTCTCCCCTGAGGGCTACAGGTTGGGAACGGTGTTTATACACTTTTCCAACTCTGTGTGTGGGGGTGGTTAGTGTGTGTGATGCCGCCCCCCCACAGTGGGGGCTACGGGTAGGGAACGGCTGCGTTGGGGGATCAGACCCAACGGGTTTGCCATTGGTCGTCGTGTTTAAGTGCACGTTTTTAATCAAATCCTTCACCCCCCCCCCAATATTTCAAAAATAAACTGGCTTCTCACCCATAGAATCAGCACCAGCCCCAGCCCCTGGTGAACGTTCCATCGTGTGATGTCACAATGCCCTATGCTCACAGATGTCCAATCGGAATGGATTCATTTACATATGCCTTTGCAGGAGCACAAGCACTTGGTGAACGTTCCATTGTGTGATGTCACAATGCCCAATGTTCAAATACATCGTTGCCATAGAGGGAGTACAGAGAAGGTTCACCAGACTGATTCCTGGATGTCAGGACTTTCATATGAAGAAAGACTGGATAGACTCGGCTTGTACTCGCTAGATTTTAGAAGATTGAGGGGGTATCTTATAGAAACTTACAAAATTCTTAACGGGTTGGACAGGCTAGATGCAGGAAGATTGTTCCAGATGTTGGGGAAGTCCAGAACAAGGGGTCACAGTTTAAGGATAAGGGGTAAATCTTTTAGGACCGAGATGAGAAATACATTTTTCACACAGAGAGTGGTGAATCTCTGGAATTCACTGGCACAGAAGGTAGTTGAGGCCTGTTCATTGGCTGTATTTAAGAGGGAGTTAGATGTGGTCTTTGTGGCTAAAGGGATCAGGGGGTATGGAGAGAAGGCAGGTACAGGATACTGAGTTGGATGATCAGCCACGATCATATTGAATGGTGGTGCAGGCTCGAAGGTCCGAATGGCCTACTCCAGCACTTAATTTCAATGGTTCTATGTTTCCCTCTCCGCACCCCTCTCCCACCCATCCCTCTCTTCCCCACCCCCCTTCCCTCTCTACGCCACCCCCTTCCTCCTACCCCTCTGTCCCTCTTCCATCACTCCCCCTACCCCTCTCCACCTCCCTCCCCACTCTTCCACCTCTCCCCCTTCCCCCTCCACTCTCCCTCCCCACTCTTTCCCCTCTCTCCCCCACCCCTCTCCCCCTCCCTCCCTCCTCCCCTACCTCCCCATCCTCCCCCTCCCCCACATCTCTCTCCCCAATCCCCCTCTCTCACCCCCTACCCCGCTCTCCTTTCCCACCCAAATCTGTCCCATTTCCTCCACCTCCTCTCCCCTCCCTCCCCTCATCCCATCCCCCCACCTGTGTGTTTGGGGGTTGGTTAATATGAGTTTAATGCCGCAGGCCCCCCTCCCCCCTGCAAAACGCCGTTGGGGAAACAGACCCAACGGGTCTGCACTTGGTCTAGTTATTATATAAAACTCTCGCCCCAGATTCCGAAACGGAACTCCGTCCGGCTGCCTGCCTGCCTTTCGATTCGTTCCCGCCGTGCGATGTCACAATGCCCGATGCTCGCAGACGTCCAATCGCCATGCCCGAGGCTCGCAGACGTCCAATCGGAATGGATCCATTTACATGTACGGCTTCCGGCCTGGCTTCCGGCCACATTTCTTCCATTGATTCCCTGCAACTCCGAAACCAGACGCAGAATCGCCGACATCTTTTCCATTTCGGTAGAGATTTCACTTTTCTTTCTAAGTATCCGCTCCTCATTACATTCCGTCGTGTTTAAGTACACGTTTTTAATCAAATCCTTCCCCCCCCCCCCCCCCCCAAATATTTCAAAACTAAACTGGCTTCTCACTCATAGATTCAGCTTCAGCACCAGCCCCTGCTGAACGTTCCATCGTGTGATGTCACAATGCCCAATGCTCACAGATGTCCAATCGGAATGGATTCATTTACATATGCCTATGCAGGAGCCCAAGCCCATGGTGAACGTTCCATCGTGTGATGTCACAATGCCCAATGCTCAAATACATTGTTGCCATAGAGAGGGATTACAGAGAAGGTTCACCAGACTGATTCCTGGAATGTCAGAACTTTCATATGAAGAAAGACTGGATAGATTCGCCTTGTACTCACTAGATTTTAGAAGATTGAGGGGGTATCTTATAGAAACGTTTAAAATTCTTAAGGGGTTGGACAGGCTAGATGCAGGAAGATTGTTCCGGATGTTGGGGAAGACCAGAACAAGGGGTCAAAGTTTAAGGATAAGGGGGAACGCTGAATCGCCGACATCTTTTCCATTTTGGTAGAGATTTCACTTTTCTTTCTAAGTATCCGTTCCTCATTACATTTCGACGTGTTTAAGTACACGTTTTTAATCAAATCTTAACCCCCCCCCCCCAATATTTCAAAACTAAACTGGCTTCACACCCACAGAAGCTTCACCAGCCCCAGCCCCTGCTGAACGTTCCATCGTGTGATGTCACAATGCCCAATCTTCACATATGTCCAATCGGAATGGATCCATTTACATATGCCTATGCAGGAGTCCCAGCCAATGGTGAACGTTCCATCGTGTGATGTCACAATGCCCAATGCTCAAATACATTGTTGCCATAGAGAGGGATTACAGAGAAGGTTCACCAGGCTGATTCCTGTTATGTCAGAACTTTCACCACTTAAAAGTGTAATGCCCCAACGCAAAAGTGTAATGCCGCCTCCTCTCCCCCCCCCCCCCCCCTCCCCCCCTTCTCACCCATACAAGCAGCCATTTCGGTAGACATTTCACTTTCCCTTCCAGCTATCCACTCCTCATTACATTTCGTTATGTTTATGTCCATTTTTTTCATTAAAACCTTCTCCTCCCCCCCCCCCCTCACTCATTTTGTCGCCTCCTGCTGGCCAGCGACCATAACGGCTGCTGGCGCCCGCAGCACAACCTCACGCGACGCCATTTAAAAACGGCCTTTCGGGAACGGCTCTACTTCGAGGACCACGTCTCCCGTGAGGGCTGCGGGTAGGCAACGGCTGCGTTGGGGCATTACACTTTTAAGGCTCTGTGTGTGGGGATGCTTCGTGTGTGTGATGCCGCCCCGCCACCCCCCCCCCCCCCCCCCCGCGTTGCCGAGACGGACCCGACTTCGACGACTTCAAGATACGCTATTTTAATACGGCCGGAACCCGACTTCGACGACCACATCTCCGCTGGGGGCTACAGGTAGGGAACGGTCTTTATATACTTTTCCAACTCTGTGTGTGGGGGTGGTTAGTGTGTGTGATGCCGCCCCCCACCCCCCCCCAGTGGGGGCTACGGGTAGGGAACGGCTGTGTTGGCTAAAGGGATCAGGGGTTATGGAGAGAAGGCAGGTACATCACTCCCCCTTCCGCTCCCTCCCTCCCCACTCTTCCACTTCTCTCCCCCTTCCCCTCCACTCTCCCTCCCCACTCTTTCCCCTCTCTCCCCCACCCCTCTCCCTCCTCCCCATCTTCCCCATCCCCCCTCCCCGAAATCTCTCTCCCCATCTCTCACCCCCTACCCCGCTCTCCTTTCCCTCACAAATCTATCCCGTTTCCTCCTCCTCCTCTCCCCTCCCTCCCCTCTTCTCAACCCCCCACCCCCCCGCAAACGCCGTTGGGGAAACAGACCCAACGGGTCTGCACTTGGTCTAGTATTATTACTAAAAGTCTCATCTTGACCACTTCCTGTCTATGTTGTAAATACATTTTAGAGAAAACGCTACCCTATATCGCTATGATTTTTGCCATCTTACTCACCGTCCTCCTCTTCTCCAACCACCCCAAGTGTGAGTGTGTGTGTGAGAGATGGTGTGTGTGTGAGATGGAGGGTGTGTGTGTGTGAGATGGATGATGTGTATGCGAGTGTGTGTGTGTGTGAGAGATGGAGGGTGTGTGTGTGAGATGGTGTGTGTGTGTCTGTGTTCGTGTGTGATGGAGGGTGTGTGTGTGTGATGGTGTGTGTGTGTCTGTGTTCGTGTGTGATGGAGGGTGTGTGTGTGTGATGGAGGGTGGGTGTGTGTGTGTGCCCACCAGCTGTGAGTGAGTCAACTGCCAGTCCACCAGCCGTGAGTGAGTCAACTGCCAACCCACCAGCCGTGAGTGAGTCAACTGAGAGCCCACCAGCCGTGAGTGAGTCAGCTGCCAGCTCACCAGCCGTGAGTGAGTCAGTTGCCAGCCCACCAGCCGTGAGTGAGTCAGCTGCCAGCCCACCAGCCGTGGGTGAGTCAGCTGCCAGCCCACCAGCCGTGGGTGAGTCAGCTGCCAGCCCACCAGCCGTGGGTGAGTCAGCTGCCAGCTCACCAGCCGTGAGTGAGTCAGCTGCTAGCCCACCAGGCCAGAGTGACTGAGCTGCCAGCCCAAGAATCCATTTGGCATACAATGTTCATACTAGCCCTCTGGAAACCAGTCCCTTTGGCCCACAACACCCATACTTGCGCTCCAGAAAGCCCCCCCCCCCCCTCTACACTGGCCACCAATATTGGAATTGATGGAGAGGTGGAATATTGCATTGGGGGACCAGCCCTCCCGTGTGAACATGGGACCCAACAGGTCCAACTTAGTCTAGTTACCAATAAACATTTTTAAAAAGGAGCTATAAAAGCTTAACATACATCAAAAAAACAAAAGTAAAAAGCATTATACATTAGCATTCAGACTTCTTTAGTGATTCTTCCATCTTCACCTTCGCCTTCTAGAAGCAGACATATCTTGGTTATTGGTCTTACCAAGACATTGTTCTAGGTCTGAAGTCGTAGTGTACGCAACAATCCTTTAACATCCCTCATGATTTCCAGTATTCTGCCCAAAATCCAAAGTTTCGACAGCATGTAATTTCTTCCTCCATGACCAATCTGTTCATGGATATGTCGTAACAATAATGTTGAAATATGAAAGTCCTTCGAGAGAATAATAGGATGCTTAGCCTCTTCAGGCATTGCTAGTCTATTCAGGCGACCACCCACTCTCAGACGTCCTTCTTCCAATACTGGATCAAGCTTGTACAATTGACTGTCTCTTTTGACAACATGTACTCCAACTACCAACGTCAATACTCTTCTTTGTATCTTTATCTTTGTCGGGAAAAGATAATTGCGTTTTCTGCTCTGAGAAGATCCTCAAGATGTAATCCCTGTAGGTGGAACGATGCCTTAAAGATTTGCATCTTCTTTTCAACCTTTTCCTTTAGTTTTTCGGGAACTTCTTCATAAATGCTTTCAGCAATCTCCTTCCTTTTTCGAGCAAACAGCAATAACCATGTCTTGGTTTAAAAAAACCAAGCCACCACAGTCATCAACGTATTCCATGATGAGAAATGGGTAATTAAATCATTCGTTGGGTTCGACAAATCTTTAACAATAACATTCACTGTGATGGTTTGCTTGTTTTCCGAACTATTAGCAGAGATTTCAAATCCCAGTTCAAGCTTTGGCCATTCTCTGTCTGGCTTACAGAGAAACTCGGGACATTGATCCATCTGTTATTGCTTAAGAAGCGGTCTGCTGATAGCCCTCTAAAAATTCATCTGCAGGATTTTCCTTTGTATTAACATATTTCCACTGTGCTACATTAGTAGCTCTCCTTACATAATAGATTCTGTGTGCTACAAATGTTAGAAAATGTTTGTTTTTGTTGTTGAAGTACTTAAACATTGTAATACTATCAATCCAGAAGTTAGATTTCTTCAGCTGAAGCTGCAGTTCCTTGTGCAGCATTATGACAATTTTACCAGCTAAGACTGCGGCAGTAAGTTCCATTCTGGGAATCGTCATTTGCTTCAATGGTGCCACACTGGCCTTTCCCATTAAGAATGCAACATGTACCTCATTGTTATTATTTTCCAGTCTTAGATATGAAACAGTACCGTAGCCACTTTCACTTGTGTCTGTAAAGTGATGCAGCTGTGCATATCTGATTCATCCAAAGTTTGTAGGTTTCATGCACTGGTTCACTTTGAATTCTGAGATCTTGTTGAGTTCTACTAATCATTCTGTCCATCGCTGAGAGGAAGTTTGCGTTATATTCTCATCCCATCCAAGTTTTTCCTTACAATGATCCTGCAAAATCAACTTGGCTGGCAGTGTAAATGATGCAAGAAACTCCAAACGGTCGTAAACAGAACCAACCACGGATAGGACATGGTCTAGTATGTGGTCGTTCTTGAATAGAGATTCTGAACTTGAACACATCTGTTTCAACGCACCAGTGCAGTCCCAGTGCTCTTTCCATTGGCAGATTGTCTTTGCCCAAATCCAACTCCCTGGTCTCCTTGGCTTTGTCATCTGGAGGAATGGTTTCCAATACAGCACGATTGTTGCTGATCCACTTGGATAACATGAATCCTCCCTTATTGCAGAGGGAAGTCAGATGTTTTACCATTGAATTGCTTCCTCTTCCAAAGACATGGATTTTAAACAATCATCCACATAGAAATTATTCTTTACAGCATTTGTCACTTCTTCTGGGAAGTGAGCTTTATTGCCCTTGGCGGTCTTCCATAATGCAAAGTTTGCACAACTTGGTGATGACTCCGCTCCAAAGGGATGTACCTTCATCCGGTATTCAATGAGACATTGTTGTATATCACCATCAGGCCACCATAGGAATCGTAAATAGTCAATATGCCTTGACTTGATGAAACATTGCTTCATTCTCATATTACTAACAACATTCATTTCTTGCATGTGGTTGAGATGTTTCATCGAGCTACAACAACTTCTAAGAAATATTGCGAACTCACGCAATGCTTTTGCATTTTCTGCCTTGATAGCTGTCCAAGCATAGGCCTTCTTCAAGTATGCATTAGCAATCTGGTGCACGTTATCAAAATGTTCTCTCAGCAATTCTCTTGCCGTTAGATAGCCCTCACCTGCAGGCAAATTCTGACAACTTCCAACAAGCTGTTTTGAATATCCGCTTGTGTAATGCTCCAGAAATTGTAAGTGATCTCTTTCATAAGTAATTTTCATTTCCACTCCCTCCACGAACATATGAAAGTTTCATATTGCAAAGGATCACTGTCAAACTTAAGAATTTCCATTGGAGGTAAAGTGAATACTGTTCCAAGAAAGATTCAGCTCTTGCATTTTCTTGGTTTTGACTAATATACTCCTTAACTAGATTCATTGTATATAGCACCATATCACATTCTCTGCCTTCCCACACCTTTTATGGCTGGGATGACATTGTTCTTTCTAGTAGAGTAACTTGTTCTGTATGCAACTAATCTCAGCACATGACTGAGGTAAGTAAATGTGAGGTACACAAAAATGCTGGAGAAACTCAGCGGGTGCAGCAGCATCTATGGAGCGAAGGAAATAGGCAACGTTTCAGGCCGAAACCCTTCTTCAGACTGATCTAATGTCTAATGTTCTAATGACTAAGTAAACCTGAGGGTTGCCAATCATTAGGTAATGATTTTTGAGGATAACAGGAAAACCCTGTGTCTTTTTCCTTTGGTGCCACAGGATTTTTCCCTTCCACACTATGAAAACTGAGCCCTCAGTTTAACAACACATCCAAAGACTGTCTTATATGTGCAATAATGCACAGAAATATTGAAGCAGATCATCTACTATCTCTGGAGTGGAGCTAAGTCCATTAAATCACTGGTTCAGAGATAGTTTATCAACAAAGCATGTCTGATAAGGATTGTTTGTTGAATTTGCTTGAGAAAGGTAATAGATTTCAACATAAACTAGTATTGAGCCTTCTTATGGGTGAACAAAGCAACATGGAACCAAAGATTTCACCATCCCTGAAGATCAGTGATTTCTCTTAATTTGGCTGAGTTTTCAACACTGTTAAGGGCCTGTCCCACTGCGGGGACCTAATTTGCGAGTTTAGAAGAGTTTGCGCTCGACTCAAACTCACAGCATGGTCGACACGTGGTCCTAAGAGGCCTATGTAACTCTCCTTCATGCACGAGAGTTCCCGCATACTCGAGGCCTCAGTTTGGTCGAGGAGTATTTTTTAGCATGCTGAAAATTGTCCGTGAGTAAAAATTGGTCGGCATGGAAAAAATCTATTTTTTTTAATCGTAGGTTTAGTCGAAGTAGGTCGTAGTAGGTCGGCATATTAGTCGTAGGTAATCGAAGGTAATCGAAGGTGGTCGAAGATAATCAAAGGTAGTCGAAGGTAGTGTTAGTATAATCGCAGGTAGTTGAAGGTGGTCGTCTTCACTCTCCACTATTCGGTGTCCAATTTTCCCCGAAGCTAGTCGAAGCTAGTCTTCAACATGGTCGAAGGAGGTCGAAGGAGGTCGAAGGCGGTCTTCTACATAGTTGAAGGAGGCCTTCTACATATTCGTAGGAGATTCTCTACATAATCGAAGGAGGTCATAGGAGGTGTTCTACTTCAGTGATACAACAAGACCATGACATTTTTTAAACTCTCCTAAACTCTTCTAAACTCACAAATTAGGTCCCCGCAGTGGGACAGGTCCTTTAAATGCACTGACAAGTTCAGCAAGTTTGCTTTCTTTTTTTCCCCCCAAGTCAGCCTGATCATTCCCCATTGAAAACTCCACAAATCAACTGGACATGGGCATTATTTACTGCCTCAGAACCACATCTTAATTTTGATGCCTGTTGAGTGCAATGTTAGTGAGCTGTTCAATGGCTCTTTGTATCCTCTAATATTGAAGAATAGTACACCTGGCAATATTCCATTCAGGCAAGGCATTAACAGCCAGTTGAATAGGTAAAGGAAAACAAAATGAACAGTATTGATTTTGAAAAATAATCACAGGTTATTTTTTGTATCAATTTCTTCAAGTTATGTAAGACTTTACTTCCATCAACTTATGGTGGTAGAAAATCCAACAGTAAAGCAATTTAATCATTGGCAAATTGTTTATTTTGCTGAAGGAACATAACTTGATAGGGATCCTAATCCAGCATTGAACTGGGAAGGCTTGTTGACTTGCAAGTCGGAATCAACTCCTGGCAACCTGTCAGATGTGTTTGTGAGTAGAAACAAGGAATTGCAGATGCTGGCTTATGCAGAAGTACACAAAGTGCTGGAATAACTCGGTGGGTCAGGCAGGATCCCTCAAGAACATGGATAGGTGATGTTTCAGATCGGGACTTCTTCAGAAGAAGGGTCCTGACTCGAAACGTCACCTATCCGTGTGCTCCAGAGATGCTGTCTGACCCACTGAGCTACTCCAGTACTTTGTGTCCAGATGTGTTTGGGACATGGGTGGAAACTGCTGCACTCAGGGCAAACCTGGAAACCAGTTTCAAAGTGAGCACGCAAATAAAACAAAATTCAAACTCAAGGTAAGGATCAAACCAGAGGCAGTGGAGCTGTGACACATCGGTACCCAACACTGAGCTA
The DNA here is from genome assembly GCF_010909765.2 of Amblyraja radiata. Taxonomy (NCBI): domain Eukaryota; kingdom Metazoa; phylum Chordata; class Chondrichthyes; order Rajiformes; family Rajidae; genus Amblyraja; species Amblyraja radiata. The sequence goes on along the minus strand of NC_045957.1, from coordinate 55,072,851 downwards.
CAGTGCTGCCTGGAAAATATTTCAGTGTGTTAGACTGGATTTACTAATGATCCCCACAGGTTTCTGGGAGAATGTTGAGTGGTAATTTGTGGATGTTAAAGTTAATTTCCAGCAAGGTGCCAATTATAGTGTGTGTGCAGCGGGCAAGCAATAGCATGTCTCTGGAATGAATCTCATCATGGAATCCTCTTTGAGCCATTCACCATTTAAACCAGGAAGCATGTAGATTATTTCATTCATTTTGATTAAATGTTTAAGAAGGAACTGCAGATGCTGGAAAATCGAAGGTAGACAAAAATGCTGGAGAAACTCAGCGGGTGAGGCAGCATCTATGGATCGAAGGACATAAGCGACGTTTCGGGTCGAGACCCCTCTTCAGACTGATGTGAGGGTGGGGAGGGGGGGGGGGGCGGGAAGAAGAAAGGAAGAGGCGGAGACAGTGGGCTGAGGGAGAGCTGAGAAGGGGAGGAGAAAGCAGGGACTACCTGAAATTAGAGAAGTCAATGTTTATACCGCTGGGGTGCAAACTGCCCAAGCGAAATATGAGGTGCTGCTCCTCCAATTTACGGTGGTCCTCACTCTGGCCATGGAGGAGGCCCAGGACAGAAAGGTCGGATTCGGAATGGGAGGGGGAATTGAAGTGCTGAGCCACCGGGAGATGAGGTTGGTTATTGCGAACCGAGCGGAGGTGTTGGGCGAAGCGATCGCCAAGCCTACGCTTGGTCTCACCGATGTAGAGCAGCTGACACCTAGAGCAGCTGATTCAATAGATGAGGTTGGAGGAGGTGCAGGTGAACCTCTGCCGCACCTGGAAAGACTGCTTGGGTCCTTGGATGGAGTCAAGGGGGGAGGTAAAGCGACAAGTGTAGCATTTCCTGCGGTTGCAAGGGAAAGTGCCAGGAGAGAGGGTGGTTTGGGTGGGAAGGGACGAATTCACCAGGAAGTTACAGTGGGAGCGGTCTCTGTGGAAAGCAGACAGGGGAGGAGATGGGAAGATGTGGCCAGTGGTGGGATCCCGTTGGAGGTGGCGAAAATGTTGGAGGATTATTTGTTGTATGTGACGGATGGAAGGGTGGATGGTGAGGACAAGGGGGACTCTGCCCTTGTTACGAGTGTGGGGACGGGGAGTGAGAGCGGAGTTACGGGGTAAAGAAGAGACCCTGGTCCGAGCCTCATCTATAGTAGAAGAGGGGAACCCCCATTCCCTGAAGAATGAGGACATCTCCGATGCCCTGGTGTGGAACACTTCATCCTGGGTGCAGATGTGGTGTAGAAGGAGATGGGGATGGTGTCCATACAGGAAGCAGGGTGGGAAGAAGTGTAGTCCAGATAGCCATGGGAGTCAGTGGGCTCATAGTGGATGTCGGTCAGTAGTCTTATCACCTGAGATGGAGATAGTGAGGGCAAGAAACGGTAGGGAAATGTCGGAAATGGTCCAGGTGTATTTGAGTGCCGGATGGAAGTTAGTGGTGAAATGGATGAAATCAATGAGTTGTGTGTGGTGCAGGAGGCAGCACCAATGCAGTCGTCGATGTAGCGGAGGTAGAGTTTGGGGGTGGGGCCCTGGTACGCCTCGAATGGAGATTGTTCGACGTACCCTACAAAGCGGCAGGCATAGCTAGGGCCCATGCGTGTGCCCATAGCTACGCCTTGTATTTGGAGGAAATGGGAGGAGTCAAACAAAAAGTTATCAAGGGTAAGGACCAGCTCCGCTAGGCGGAGGAGAGTACATGTAGATGGGGATTGGTTGGTTCTGTGGCAATTCATTTTGAAATCGGATATGAACAGGAAAATAAAGAGAGGGAAATAAGAGAGAGATAAGTAAATAACTATCTGCATATTGAATTGTCTTCATCTCCAAGAATATAACTGCACGCTTGTGAAAGTAGGTTTACTGGTGAAGAGAGATTGTTTGCAAATATGTAAGGTTCATTCCATTGATTGAAATAATTTTTTACCTGAATACACAATTTCTAATATTTCCTGAGATGGTTATTGAATAGAAAATGGGTAAACTCCACGACCTCCTGCAATTAAGAATGTTTTCTCAGTGAGGTATAGGTGAATCAAAGCTTACTGCGGACCATAGAAAACCTGATAACTACACCCCAATTTCTTCTTTTGGAAGCATGTGGTGTTTCTGAAATTTCCCCTAGAATGACTCTATTATAACAGTGATAGTCAAGAGCCTATCTTCATTTTTATTGTAAAAATATCTGGGCACACAAACGTGTTCACATTTTTGCAGGAATCCCTCATTGACTGAACTTTGTGGATTGTTTTTTAAGTGTATTTTTGGTCCGCAATGCCTTTGTGCATAAATTGGAGAATTACTTGTACAATTTTGCATTTTGAATGTAGCAGTCTAACAGATTTTGTAGGGAAGTCCCACATTTCCTTTCAGTTGTTTGTGGTAATTTCAAGTGAATGTTTCAACATTGAACTTTAGCAGCATTGTGTGATGTTGTTGACATTCCCTATGTATCCACACTTGAGAAACTGTTTGGGGAATACACAAGTCTGTGTTCTCTTCCATTGATTTCGGTGGGCGACAACGACTGCGAGTGATTAGTATCATGTTACACTTTTTAATATTTGTGTTTATCTGTTTTTAAATGCTGTAAATGCTGTTGGGATATTGTTTTCCCAAATTTCTAAATTAGTTTTGACGTGTTAATATGTTGATTTATTTCTGATTAGTGTTGAATTTTGTTTTGAATATTTCTATTCAAAAATGTTGTCATTTGACAGAGTTGACCCCTGTCTAAGCTGGGTGTGTTGTGTTATGGGTGACAAACTCAGCTGTTGCCAACACTGCCTTTGCTGTTTCATCAGTGAGGTGTATTTTCATATAACCTACACTTCAGGTGATATCCATTCTTGAGGTACCGTGATAAGTATGATGTCCGTTGTTTTTCAATACATTTACAATGAGGACGATTGTTTGCTTGGCTGCAGACTGCATTTCATGCATTCAATATAACTTTGCATTTGATGTTAAGAAAGACATCTTGGTCAATGGAAGCTGTCTTACATGATGAGAAAATGCGCAGATAGTAAAATTGAATTAAATACAGAATTAACTGAAATTATGGATTATGTCATTACAGAAAAAAATGAATTCTGAAAATCATGATTTGTGTTCAATAAAAATGATAGCTTTGTGCTACCAAGCTATCATAAAGAAGACTTGTTTTATTTTTTTCTGCACCAAACCTGTCAGGCCATGGTAGCACAAAGGTAAACATAAATCATTTTATCTTGATATCATGTCAGAATCAATCTTTAGATTAAGAAAATAGTGGTATCTGACTCGGAGAAAATTTGTTACAATTGGCACAAAAGCTCTTTCCCTGCTTTACAAATGAAGAGATAAGTTAATTTCCTTCCCAATTGCGGGTAGCTAACTCAGCACAGAAGAGGGATCAAACCTGAATGCCACACTAAGTGATGTCTTAACCTGCTTAGCCATCAGGGAACCTTTTACATTTATTTTTGTATGCAGCAGAAGTGAGCGAGCATATGAACAGAGTGGAGTCATGAACTGATACTCATCCTTTCAATTTGGAAATACAAATTATGTCACAGACATCATAGACTTATAAAGCAGAGCTATCAGATGCCCAAGTGATCACAAAAATCATTTAATATCACTAATATAATTAAAATACACATGTAATTTTATATTTAATTCTGGCATGTTTCTTTTGGGTAATCATGGTAACCTGGACATTGATTAAGCAGCAAATGTTAAAGAAAAACTTTATTAAGGCTGAAAGTTGCTACATGTTACTTTGATTTAGCTTTTTTTTTAAATGTCTATTGAAAGTCTACAATAACATTTACAAATGTTTATTCCCTTAATCATTTGAGCTGTTACTTTGTGTTTCTGCAATTAAATTAAATGGTCCTTAATAATGAGCTATCACTTACATCATGAACATTTCCTTTATTTGTTTGTAAATTCTGTGTTGTGGAAGGGCTTAAATGGCAACAGAACAACATATGTTCTGTGCAGTGGTATTAGTCGTACAATGGTTAACCATCTTTTCAGCCAAGCTTAGTTTAACAGCTTTCAGAGCTGTTGAATTTGAGGTGCTAAACAACCATCAAATACTAAACAAATGATAAGGACATGGAAGTAGTTTTGTCCAACAATAGTGACAGCTCTCCTGCTCCTTGCTGTCATAAGGCTAAAGAAAGCAGCATATGAGAAATAAATACTCAGCCAATTAATCCTGATCAAAAAACAAAAAAAACTGGAGAAATTCAGCGGGCCTGACAGCATCTGTGGAGGGAATGGGTAGATGACGTTTCAGAAGTCTGTTGTCTGTCGATTCCCTCTGCAGATAATGCCTGACCTACTGAGTCCCTCCAGCATTTAACTTTTTGTTCAAGATCCCAGAGTCTGCACACTATTGTGTCTCAATTGACTCTTATGTTCTGTGCAGTCATTGCACAATTGGTGCCAGTGTGAACTTTTGAAGGATTATTCCCAGTAAAATCAAATCACAAAATTGTATCTCCGAGACACGCTCTAGCATTTGAAAGTTCCTAACCGTAAGCAATAGTTTTAAATCAACATTTTTAATGCTGTATTATTTTACAAATGTGCATGCTTGGCAGTTGGAAAACAAAAGTTAAAATGATCAGTGCTGGATAATTTCTGTGAAAGAAAATCAGAAAACTACAGGTGCTGCAAATGTGAAATGAAAAGAAAAAATGCGAGAAATACTTAGGTGGGAAAAATAATTGGAGTTAATGTTCCCTGTCAAAGACCCTTTTTTAGAACTAGGAAAGAGAAAACAATGTAAGTTTGTATTGTTGGGTATATAAGGTTATATATGGTTTGGAGGAGAGTTAAGGATAACAACATCAGCGACCATTCTGAAAGGTTGACAATGAGGTTGCAGTTGTGGTAAACAATTTTTGGAGGAAGAATTAACCAGCCAAACTTCACTAAGAATTTAAATTTTTTCTTCTTTAAGCTTTCTGAACAGAGTTTTTACTTTCCTGAAAGCTGGTTTATGAATCCTGTGTGGATTCATCACACAAACCAACCTCCCTTCTAGTGACTCTATCTATATGCCGAATGGGCAAAGCCACCAGCATAATCAAGGATCAGTCTTACCCCGGCCACATTCCTTCTCCCCTCTCCCATCAGGCATGAGGTACAGAAGTGTGAAAACGCACACCAACAGATTCAGGGACAGTTTCTTCCAAGATTCAAGTTTCAAGAGAGTTTATTGTCATGTGTCCCAGATAGGACAATTAAATTCTTGCTTTGCTTCAGCACAACAGAATATAGAAGGCATGAATACAGAACAGATCAGTGTGTCCATATACCATTGAATAAATATATACACACTTGAATAAATAAAACAGATAAAGTGCAAATAAACAGATAATGGGCTATTAATGTTCAGAGTTTTGTTTGAGTTGAGTTCAATGGCTGTGGGGAAGGAGCTGTTTCTGAACCTAGACGTTGCAGTCTTCAGGCTCCTGTACCTTCTACCTGAAGGTGGGGGGGAGATGAGTGTGTGGCCAGGATGATGTGGGTCCTTGATGATGCTGCCAGCCTTTTTGAGGCAGCGACTGTGATAGATCCCCTCGATGGAAGGAAGGTCAGAGCCGATGATGGACTGGGCAGTGTTTATTACTTTTTGTAGTCTTTTCCGCTCCTGGGCGCTCAAGTTGCCGAAGCAAGCCACGATGCAACTGGTCAGCATGCTCTCTACTGTGCACCTGTAGAAATTAGAGAGAGTCCTCCTTGACGTACTGACTCTCCGTAATCTTTTCAGGAAGTAGAGGCACTGCTGTGCTTTCTTTATAATAGCATCAGTGTTCTCGGACCAGGAGAGGTCTTCAGAGATGTGCATGCCCAGGAATTTGAAGCTCTTGACCCTTTCCAGCATCGACCCATTGATATAAACGGGACTGCGGGTCCCCATCCTACTCCTTCCAAAGTCCACAATCAGTTCCTTGGTTTTGCTGGTGTTGCTTGGTTTTCCAGTTATTATCAGGCAACTGAACCATTCTATCAACTACTATATAGTGGTCCTGAACTACCATCTACCTCATTGGAGACCCTCGGGCAATTTTTAATCAGACTTTACTGGACTTTATCTTGTGCTAAACGTTATTCCCTTTATCGTGTACACTCTACAATGTGAACGGCTCGAGTGTAATTATGAAACGTTTTTCCGCTGACTGAGCATTGCAACAAAAAGCTTTTCACTGGATCTTGGTGCACGTGTCAATAAACTAAACTAATCTGTTTCCTGTAACAATCCCCAATGACAAACCTTTGAGCAGTCAGTGGAAGAATTATGAATAAATAATCACGTCATTGTTCTGCGCACAATTGACGGGAATGAAGGGAACAGCTTTTGTTTTTGTCTTTTGATAAATGTAAATCGACAACCATATCACTGTCTCGTCAGAGTAAAGGTGTCCACGCTGAATGAACTGAAACATTGTGCTTTAAAAATGATACTTTGTCAGAATGGGACTTGGTTCTTTATAATTGAATATTAAACGATAAATTATTTAGAGTTTTTCTCATTGAGTTCTGCAGCATAATAAGATTGCCAATAACATTTAGAGTTGTAATATGTTATTTCCACATTCATATTTGACAGTTGTTGCCCAGATATGAAGGATTGGCGGACCCTTCTTGCTTATCCTGCACGATACGCTCAAAGCATTGACTCTATAAACAGCGCAGTTCATAATATGTAAATCTTGCATTAATACGGCCTCATAATTTGCATAAACATCTTCCCATTTTTGGGCATGTGATCCTTAAAGACCATGGCTGCATAAAGTGTGATCCTTAAAGATTCTTAAAGGCTGCATAAAGTCATGGCATCAAAAAGGGGGAAAGGGCAGTGCAAGATTAAATGTCCTGGTTTCAAATCAGGAAGGAAAAAGATTACTGCAATGGAACTCTTTAGAATCCATTGTTTGGGTTGAATTTTATTACTTTACATACACAAGTTTTTAGTCGGTCCTGCACAAACTGTCGTAATGGTAGTGGCAATAGCATGTGCAACATTCTTGCACACCAGGAATGTGCAGATGAGGCAAGTGTCAACATTGATTACTATAACACCAATTTGACAGCAGTGCTGTTGAATTGGACTTTAATGAGCTGCTATTGCAACTCTCATGGAGAACCCAGTGCACATTCGGAAGAAGATTCCCTCTTGCCCCTTCACCTGTGCTCATTAAAGTGATATTTTGGTGATTTGCTGGTGAATGATTTGAAGGAGGATTGGATGTGGAGAAACAGTGTTTCGTCTTTGGAGATATTTCCTAAAGTCTGCAGGGTGTGGGTGTGGAGTGGCAGAACTTTGGTTTGTATTGTGACCTCCAGCTTCAGCCAATCACTGTTTCAGTTCACCCATTCCTTCTCTCCAGAGATGCTGCCTGTCCCACTGAGTTACTCCAGCTTTTTGTGTCTATCTTCGGTTTAAACCAGCGTCTGCAGCTCCTTCCTACACAGTTTAGTTTATTCTCACGCTGTACAGTGAAACACTTTTTGTTGCCTACGGTCAAGGATAGTCTGAAGGACATCCAATGAGGTAGATAGCACTGCTCTCTGGTTGTGGTAGGATTATTAAGTTTACATGGTAACAGCTGGGAAGAAACTATTCCTGAATCTGGTGGTGTGCGTTTTCACACTTGTGTACCTTTTGCCTGAGGGGAGAAGATGGAGAGGCCAGGGTACAACTAGTCCTTGATTATGCTGCTGGTCTTGCTGAGGTAATGTGAGGTGTAAATGGAGTCAATAGAAGGAGATTTCTATTCAGGAGGTGTGAGGATTATTTTAGAGGATGATTTGTCCCCTACTGATTGGGGTCTGTTAGTCAGGAAGTCGAGGATCCAGTTGCAGAGGTTAGTGCTGACCTCAAGTCCTACGAGTTGGTGATTAGTTTGGATGGTATAAGGTAGAGCTGTAGTCTATGAATAGGAGTCTGACGTAGGTGTCTATCTTCTCCAGGTGTTCTAGGGATGACTGTAGCTTCTTGAGGTGAAGATTTTGATGGCCTTTTCCTTCTGGTTTCCTTGAGAAGATCAACGTGGAAAGGTCAGGAGAGGAGATCTATGTGCTATAAGAATAAGGTAGAGGAGCAGGAAAGGGCCCGTTGCAAGAGACCCTCTGAGAAAAGATGTGCCGGGCATTCTATATATGCATCAGCAAGGACTAGGAGGTGACAGATTCTGCTTCCCGAATGGTGCTGATAGAAATATTTTGCATGCTTCCCTCAACACACTTGAAACCACAGAGGACAGACAAACAACCCTGTTATTAGTGAAGGTGACAGTGATCATCAATCTTTATGCCTCTGGTTCTTTGGAACCGATAATGTCAGCAACATTTTAGAGGAGGAGAGTTGAACTCATCTCCTCCTCCTACTCGCTGGAAAGAGAGCAGCAGATGAAATGAGGCAATGGGTTCACCGGCATTACAGGCTATCTGATGGTGAATAGAACCAGTTACTGAACTTGTATCATCTTTTGAGGAGTTACATGAAAAATCTCAAATATTGCACAACTGGGGATTTCACTGGCTGAATGTTCAGCCACTCTCTGGCCATAGGCCGAAGGTCTTGACGATTGTATAAAAAGGAACTGCAAAAGCTGGTTTATACTGTAGATAGGAACAGTGCTGGAGTAACTCAACAGGTCAGGTAGCATCTCTGGAGATGGGGGGACGTTTCGGGTTGGGACACTTCTTCAGACATCTTCAGACCTTGATGGTTCATGACTGACATAATGACTCGTAAATGAATAGTACACATGCTGCAGCAAAATGAGCATCATTTATGAATCTTGATAACTCTTTTAGATCCATGTTTAAGAGGAGCAGTGTAGTAGTAGATACTCTATTGTCACGTGTACCTACAGTAGATTCAGTGAAGTGCTTTGTTTTACATACATAGAACAGTGCAGCACGATAAAAGATAATTTGGTGGAGCCACAGTGTCTGTGCCGAACATGATGCCACGAACAACTCTTATCTGCCTACACATATTCAATATCCCTCTTTTCCCTGCATATCCACATGCCTATCTAAATGATTCTTAAATGCCACTATCTTATTTTGACTCAACCACCTCTGCTGACAATATGCTCCAGGCACTCAATTCCCACAATGTAAAAAAAAACCTGCTCTACATATCTCCTTTAAGCTTTGCCCCTCCCTCGCATCTTAAAGCTGTGCCCTCTAGTATTTGATACAATCCAACAAAATCATAATATACATAAGCACAATCATACATAAATAAAATAATGCAACGATTGAATGGATTTCTTCTGAGGCGTACATAAAGAATCATTACGTTTTCGGTCCGTCTTGTAGCTTTCAAGTATCAACCTTCTAAAAATGTTGTCTTGGCTTTAAAGTGTGTTTTATCCTGGCCGAGGTACTGGGTCCGCGATGTAGGGTTGTGTCTGGCCTGATGATGCTTCTTGTGATCGGATGAGAGGTGGCATTTATTCTGGAATGTACTGGAATGTACTCTTGCTCCTCCAAGCCTCTTGGCTCCTGGGTATGGGAACTGAAGTGCTTTGTTTTTGCTGACTGGAAATGTTGGGATTAGATGTGGAACCCCAAAGGGCTCAAGATTGTGAATAAGGTTGTGGAGTTCTGATAGGCTAATTCCCATTAGTTTAAAAACTGACAGATTGTTCAAAGCAGAATCTATGTTGTTCTGATCATTTTTTCACTAGTTAATAGTATAATCAAAAATGACATTTAGCAAAAGGGAAAGCAGACAAGTTTAAAAAAAAGCAGTTCTAAGATCTGATATGCTTGTGCTAACAATTCATTATGACTGTGAATAGACTTAGATTTGTTGACAAAAACATTGTGAACTTAACTGCATTTACAAAGGTAAATAGCATCACATGCTTCTTAACTGGATACCTGTAGTTTAAGCAACAGAAGTCTGACTTTTAATATGCCTCATAGTATCATCACATGAACTCAAACACACAATGTTTCTGTGCTTGTTCTGTAATTGTATGACGTTTTAATGAACATTTATGCTAAGTGTAAAAATATATCTGTCATTTAAAGAGTCTGAAGAAGGATCTCGTCCCAAAATGTCACCCATTCCTTCTCTCCAGAGATGTTGCCTGTCCTGCTGAGTGAAAGGCCTGTCCCACTTAGGCGATTTTTCAGCGTACTGCCGGCGACTGTCAAATTTGCGGCACTCCCTTGAAAAAACGGGAACTGGAACAGCGACTGTCAGAGTGGAACACACACACACAAACACATCGCAAAGGCGGGGTCCAGGGAAAGCGGGGGAGCGCTTGGTTCTGAAAACTCGTGCTTACGTTTTTTCCCCCCAATTAGCCAATTAAAATGCCCGGTCAGCAAAGGCGATTAACTAAAACTACCTACCACTACCTCGATTACCCATAACTACACGGTGACTCCACTGCAACTACACCTACGACTACAGGATTAGCGATTTTCTCCATGGCGACTAATTATTGGTTGCAGAAATTTTTTTAACATGTTGAAAATTTTTCGCCGACCATACTGAGGCCGCGACTAGTTCCCAGGATTCGGGAACTCCTCGCGACCATGAAGGAGACTCACCAGAGACCACAAGCGAACATGTGGCGACAATGTGGCAATCATGATGAGCGCAGTCTCCTGCACTCGCCTAAAAAGTCACCTAAGTGGGACAGGCCCTTTACTCAAGTATTTTGTGTCTACCTTCTGTCATCTCAATACTGTTTTAGTAAGAAAATTAATACAGCAAGACAGCTATAAATCAAAAAGCATTTTTCCTGGTTTTCTTAATTAGAAGATTATAAATCCTGTAAAACTCACAAACATGACTACAATGAAGAGGCAATTTAATGTCAGGTCATTGACCTGAAGCTTTAATTCTATTTTACCTTACATTACGTTTCTATGATTTCTCTTTGACAGAGAAAACTAAATCATCATTCTAAATTATTTAATTACAACTAAAAACACGCATTTGAGATCTAATCAATCCTTGTCCAACCTGGCAGCACCATGGATGCAGGGCCGGATTTAGATGAAGAGAGGCCCTAAGCTATTTCACTTGTGAGGCCCCCCCCTAATCCTCCACCCCCACAGTTATTAGAAAGGAAATATGAAGAGGCGTTCTCACTAGAGGAGCTCCTCTAGTATCTTTGGTGGAAAATTCAGGCCCGGTGATGAGTCCAGGCTGCAGGTAAGGCGACGGCTGCGGGCTGCTGGAGGGCGGTGGAGTGGCGAGCAAAGCGTGGGAGGTCCCGGTGGGCGGATGGTAGGCCCCCCGTGCTGCGGCAAATTTGGTAGGCCTCCCGTGCGGCGGCGAATTGGGAAGGCCCCCCGTGTGGCGGCGAGGTGAGTCCGCTCCAGGTGCGGCGTAGAGGTGTGTAGGCCCCCCGTGCGGCATGGAGGTGTGTAGGCCCCCCGTGCGGCGGCGAGGGAAAAGGGTTAAATAAACTATATACCTTTTCCGTTGTCCTGCACTTCCAATGATCCAAGGATCTGTGGAGCAAATTCCTCTCCACAACGAATATATACCTCACCTGCATTTTATTCCCTCCCCCTCCTCCCCACACCACCAAAGCCTCCGGAATCGTAAGCACAGCGCCACCGATGGTAGGTTTTGTAACAACGCCACAATCCCACAACACCACAATCCCAACACCACTATCTCAAAAGTTTAACACTGCAGCGAGCAGAGGCCCCCCTAGATCTCGAGGCCCTAAACTTAAGCTTGTCTAGCTTATACGTAAATCCGGCCCTGCATGGATGTGTGGGCCAAAGGACCTATTTCTGTGCTGTGAGACTCTATGATTTTGTCAAAGAGGCGACAGGATGGTGAGACAATAAATGCTTTCATCATGACAGTGGGCAGCTTCCTGCCACTAGTTACTCTGGACATCAGCAATAATCTGTTGAAGGGGAGGGAATTGTTGTTGCTTCGTGATGCCTCTAAGCCGCTTTGAAAAATGGTATCTGAAGCCATGATGGGAAATGTCTGCGTTTGTCTATGTTGTACATTAATATGGTTACAGATCAGTTATGTGTGTACCGTTCATCACAGTAGATCAATACACTACATATTCCTATGTGTAGTAGGATTACATGCAATTAATTCTGTACCTGTTTATTTATATTGTCTATTTATTTGCTGGAATTGTTTACACTGTCCCACTTAATCTAATCTTCTACCAATAGTCTTTTTAGTTATTTGTGTGATTTATCAATTAAGGCATCAGCCATGCTCATTTGAATTATCTGATACAGAATTTATGTTTTATTCGTAGCAAATTGACCTGACCGAAACTATGTGTATTGTTCATGTCAGATAATATACATACAAAACTCGTATGGAGCTTTGAAAATAAGTTGTAACAAAAATATGTTCTACGTTTCCTAATAGAACTATTGGCTCCTGTCCAATTTCTATTCAATCATAGAAATCCTCACTGTTGTTGGGTTGTATTTGATTATTGGATTGGTCAGTTTAAATTTATTAACTTGTTAGAGGTATTTCAGTAATTTGCTATGGATTATTGAAATTATCAGTTGTTACCCAAGACAAATCAATCACAATAAGATTGTGGTAACTTCACGGAGTACAACGCATTCGACTAATAATTAAAAAGTCACGAACGATGACATGAGACGGAAAACGCCATTAATTAAGGTTTATTTAACCTTACCTGTGAGATGAGTTACAGGGGTTTTAACTATCTGTTATACTACAATCACAATCAAATTTCATTTAAAATTGGTGCATGCTTTTAGCTCATGATTCTTGGATACTTAAACCCTTGCTTTAGGGATTGTCTATAACAGAGAACGTCAGTAACCCTTTGAATTATTCAGATTGCCGGTATTGTGTCATGTCTTTCTGCAAGTGTGGCCATCGTGTTATAGGCTTTGCTGTGAATATAATAATGTTGAAGATGTTGTAATAGCTGCCAGAGCCCCTGGTTATTGTAGCTCAGTACAAATTATCACAGGAAAGATGTGTCATCACAGACAGTATTAGGCTGATGACTAAAAGCTTGGACAAAAAGAAGGTTTTAAGGAGCGATTTAATAGAGGAAAGAGAAGGAGAGAAGTTTAGAGAATGATAGAGCTTTGGGGCTTATAGACAAAGGCATGAGTGCCAGGAGTAGAGTAATAAACTGGAAGGCGGGGGGGGGGGGGGGGGGGGGGGGGCGGGGGCGGTGCAGGTCCAAAGGCGGGGTTGATCAAAGTAGAAGAATATGGAAAAGGACACAAAGTGCTGGAGTAACACAGTCGGTCAGGCAGCATTTCTGAAGCACATGGGTAGGTTACATTTTGGGTTGGGATCCTTCCTGGGAGCATGGATATCTTGAAGGTTTTGGGCCTGGATGAGATTAGAGGCACAGAGCGGTGGGGAAAATATATTAATGCTTAACTGGGAGCCATTGTAGCTAGGCAAACGTGCGTGGTGCATGAAGGAGATGGTGCAAAGTCATATTTGGCGGCTGGATTTGGGTGCTCTTGGATTTACAGGCAGAATGGACAGGAGATTGGGATTGCAGTTGTATTGTGTCCATATGCTGCTCCCTGTGTATTTATGTACGCGGACACCGTTTAATCTTGTTGGTCAGAACTGTGTGGTGCCTTTCACACAGAACATTCTTGGCAGGCAAAACAAATAGCACTTTTACTTTGTTTTTTCCAACCATCCAGAACCCAAACAGTCCTTCTCGGAGAGGCAGGGGTTCACTTGCTCTTCTTCCATCCAGTGTGCTACATTTGATGTTCTGCAATGGAGGTTCCAAATACAGATTGGATGACCTGATTGCAGATCACGGGTTCGATCCTGACCTCGGGTGCTGAGTGCGTGGAGCTTGCATGTTCTCCCTGTGACCGCATGCATTTCCTTCCAAAGACGTGCACGTTGTAGGTGAATTGGCCCCTTTAAATTGTCCCACAGTGAGTAGGGAGTGGATGGGAATGTGGGATAACTTTCGTCATGGTGACCAGGTAATCGATGGTCGGCGTTGACCCAATGGGCGGAAGGGCCTGTTTCCATGCTGTTATCTCTAAAATTATAAATTCTATTCCATCTGCAAGGGCAAGCGACGTGCTTCCAGTTCTCAGTATACCTTTGTTGACTTGATACACTGTCTATTAATTGGATTAATTACATGACGGGCTTCCACAAAGTCTTTGACAGGATCCCACATGGAAGGCTATTCCAAAAGTTGCAGTCCATGGGATCGAAAGCAAGTTGACATCTTGAATTAACAGTTGGCTTGGTCATAGGTGACAGAGGTTGATAGTGGAGTGTTCTTTAGTGATTGAAACCCTATGACAAGTGGTGTACTGTACTGTGATGCTTGTTATTTGTCATTTTATTATGATTTGGCAATCATTTATGATCCAGTCACAGTCAAGAAATTATCAGTGCTCTTGGCACAATTTGAAGTTTATTTCATCAGCTTCAACATTATTGTCCATTTTTATTTGGATGACAGGATTGAGCATCTGTGATAAAGAAGCAGGAGGAAGGAAGAACCTTGTCTTACAATCAGCTTGAAGCACAAAGTTATTAGTTCATGGATCTATAACGATTCCTCCAAAGATGCAGAAGGAAAATACTTTACTGGAATCTTAAAATCAGGTATGGATGCGGGAATAATTGTCCAATTAACTACTTATGCAGTTGTGACTGTCTTAAAAGAGATTTTAATGGTGCACTAGTTATCACTATGTAAGCCAAGGGTTTATTTTAAATGAAAATATTGAAGTGTGGTAAAGATACGGAATATAAAAAGTTACCAAAGAAACCCCTCCCCCATGAAAAGCACTAAAACAGAGATAAATATCTCCTACTTCTCATTTAGGAGAATCAAACCAAAAATTGAGAAATGAAAACTAAAAATGTTGGAAATCCTCAGCAGGTCAGGCAGTATCTGTGGATAAAGAAACCGAGTTGAAAACTTTCCAGCAGAGATGGAATATATAGAATTCTAACATGTTTTCAGTGGCAGGGGAGGGGAGCAGTGGAGGGAACAAAGCAATTGTCTATGAGACCAAAAGTGACTAAATGATACGTTCAAGTGTAGTGAATGAGAGCTATGTGTAGGAAAGAACTGCAGATGCTGGTTTAAATCGAAGGTAGACACAAAATGCTGGAGTTACTCCAACATTTTGTGTCTACTTAGTGAATGAGAGCTTTTCTGGTACCAGAAAAGAAGAAAGCAGAGTCTGATAAAATATGAGGCTTATATGATAAAGATATTCACAATGAACCACTACTTCATCTGTCTTGTTCAAATGTGCATGCTTCTTCTTTTCTCTCATGACCTCAGCTTGTGGTGTGTTTACAATTGATCATTCTTCGTAAGTGAGCTTTCCCCAGGTCAGTGAAGTTGGTGGGACTGATGATCTTACAGACAAGCTACATAATCATCACATGTCCACTTTGGCACCATTGATTCTGATTGATAATTAATAAGTAGCTCCTTCATCTTGTTGACATTGAGGGACTGGTTGTTGCCCTAGACAACCAAGAGATGTCCTTCTGATTTGGGGACCACTGAGCCCAGACTAATTCAATGTGGGCTTGTCAATGGAGGATAAATAGATTTCACTGGAATTCCTGTTGCTTCAGCTGCAATTGTGAGAATTAAAGCAGTGTAAAGAAATTGCTATTTCTGAGTGTCCCCCAAGTAGAAACCATGGATGGCCCATGGGATGCACTCCGTATTGAGGCCCAAGTCTGAGGCCTTTAAATCGATTGCCCACCTCTGCAGGAAACTTGGGTACGACCTTTGCAAGGTGTCAGTGAGACCAAAGGAAACCACTGCAGTGAGCTGGAGTACAAGCAAAGGGAAAGAAAGCTTGGTAGCATGGTGTCAAGACAACAACTTCCCTCACAATGTCAGCGCATCAACGTCAGGAAGTGAGGTGGTGGTGTACACGCTCCAGTCTGTGTCAATGCTGCTGATGTGGAGATGGTCAAGAGCTTCAAGTTCCTAGACGTAAATATCACACCTACTCCTGCACCTATTGTCTATTGTCTATTAAGATCATTCGATCATGGGAGGATGCTACCATAGCATTTAATCACTGGATGAATACCAAGAGGCTGTGCTATAGACCAGGGGTCTCCAAACTATGGCCTGTGGGCCATATCCGGCCCGCCATGAGATTTTATCCGGCCCACAGCAAGCTCTTAACACTTTCTCTGCAGTGGGCTATTTAGCGGGTTCTGTGGTAGTGTGGGAACTTACACGTCAGTTTACTGTAGGGCAGTGGTCGGCAACCTTGTTCTGCATAGGGACAGGACCCATGTCTGTGAGCGGATGGCGGGCCACATCTTATCCACTCCAAAGCGTTGGAAGGAACCGGGACTGCAGGGGTTAAAGATCGGTGGAAGGAGAGATTGTGCTAGGCGCTCGCTGGCTTTGCGGTGCTGTGTGGAGCGGAGAGGTGCAGGAAAGAGTCAAATCTGTGCTGGTGCCTAGCCTGTCCTTCCCTAGGCTGTGCCTCCAGCGTCCCACCGAGAGATCGGCCCAGCAGCTGACAGAAGCCCGAGAAGGAGGGTGAAGAAAATCTTTCAAACACCTCCTTCCCCACCTCGCCCCTATCCAACGGGAGAAGCTGGAGACTCCTGCCTGGAGAACCGAGTGATTGATAGCATCGCACCGGCCGCCGTGTGAATCCCGCAACCGCTGTTGCCTTTGGTGTCTCACACACTCACACCTCAATACACAGACACACATGCCACATGCACAGAGCTGGCTTCAGTAGCATGAAGCAGGAGCCCACCTCCCAGGAAAAGTGCTTGTTGTGATTCCCGAAGCGAACCCCCTCGGGTAGACTGAACTTTGGGACTCACACGGGGCACGACCCTAGTTGGCAGCGCAACCACTGTCAAAATCAAAAAAGCAGTTCCATCCTTCCCATTAATGTGGTTACATAAAACTTTATGATTTTGTTGGTTAACCTTGATTGATGGCTACAAGTTTTGATTTGAATTTCTTCCATTTGTTTTACTTAAGTTCTTTTTTGAGTTCATTAAATTTATAAAATTGACATTTCTTTATTTTTTCCTACGGCCCGCAAAAATGTGCCAAATATATAATGTGACCCTCATGCTGAAATGTTTGGAGGCCCCTGCTATAGACCTAGAGATATGGTTTTAATTCCCACCATAGTACGATGAAAAGCTATTTTCAGAAATAGTGCCTATGAAATATTAAATTCATCCATATGGAGAAGGAAGTCTGTTATTTTACCAGGTCTGGCCTATACTATTTGTGATTCTACATTCCTTAATGTAGTTGACTTAACTGCCCTCTGCAATTCTACAGTAAACTACAGACTTCAGAAACTGCCTGACTTACACAATAGGTGACTTACGTAAACTCGCACTTAGGTAAACAATACTGTACTCAATCAAAGGTAGACAAAAATGCTGGAGAAACTCAGCGGGTGAGGCTGCATCTATGGAGCGAAGGAAATGGGTGACACTTAGGGTAGTTTTGAAACGTCACCCATTCCTTCGCTACATAGATGCTGCCTCACCCGCTGAGTTTCTCCAGCATTTTTGTCTACCTTCAATTGTTCCAGCATCTGCAGATCCTTCTTAAACAACTGTACTCAATCAAGGCAGTTTGTAATTTCCACAACACTGTCCGATCACTCAAGTTTACATCGAAAACAAGCCGGCAATGGTGGCAGTGCTTACTCAGAGGGCCACGTGCCACAGTGCCCTGGACACAGCCAGATGCCACTGAGACAGTTCGTACTCTCAATAAGCGAGTTCGGTATTCCGACTGCGCACGCCCAGGTCACAGGTCACTCGCTTTAAACATGTGCTGCTGCGTGTCTGCAGGCCTGCGTTTCGTCCGTGGTCGGGTTCGGGCCCGGGTCTTCGCCGCTGCGGCCGCTGTTGAGTGGCCCTGGGCTGGCGAGGCTCTGGCTCAGTTCTGCTCCGGCTCCAGGGAGGCACGTTCTCCGGTGGGCTGGGGACCGTCGGCTGCGCCTCTTGCCTTGTTCAGTGGCTGTCGGTTGACCCCTTGGTGCTGGCGTGGGATGGCTGGAGACAGCGGCAGCACCAGGCCCACAGCCAGCGTGAAGAAGAAGTGCCAACTCCAGCCCAGCCCCGCTCCAACTCCCGAGGGACCTGAACCTGAAACCCATTCCTTTTCTCCGTGGATGCTGCCTGTCCCGCTGAATTGCTGCAGCATTTTGTGTGTCGCCCCATTGATGGCTGGTGCTTGGCTTTCGCCGGCACCGGGGTGGCTGGCCGGCGGCCGCTGGGTGGGGCGGGGGTTGCGGTTAGCGGTCCCCGGCCTGTCAGGGAGCAGGTTCCTTGGGAATTGAAGCGGGGCTGGGCTGGAGTTGGCACTTCTTCTCCACGCTGGCTGTGGGCCTGGTGCTGCTGCTGCTCCGAGCCGGTTTCCCATTGGTCTGGGGTCGCCCCGGACGTCTCTGGCCGCTCCCCGGGAGGGGATGGGACACTCGGGGAGGAACGTGGACAGCCCAGTGGCGGTTCGGCAGCGCTTGCGGCTCTGGGGACCCAGATTTGATCCTGGCTACGGATGAGGCACGGGCCTGTGTGCATGCAGCAGCGCAGCTGCTGAGAATGTCTCTCCCCCTGTCTCCCACTCGCATCTGCCCCCTCTCTCTCGCTGTTGCACCCCCGCTCTCCTGTTACCTGGCACCTCCATTCCTCAGATTAAATATATCTATATTACTAAAAGTAAGATCTTGACCACTTCCTGTTTTTCTGTTTCATGATTTTAGAAAAAATGCTGCCACTTAAGGCTGTGATTTTTGGCCAGCTTACTCAGAGTCCCCCTCCGCTGCGCAGGACAAGAGGATTTTTCCCATCGATGAAACATAAAAGAGTTATTAATGTTTCAAAAATGTTGACATTCTCACTGCTGCCCCTGCTGGTGGGAGGGGGGAGGGACTATAAAACCCGGAAGTGTTGTGCCTCAGGGGTGGGGTTTTGGGTTGAAGTAAAAGCACTGCAAATGGTTGGGTGCGGTTTTGGGTTGAGGTAAAAGCACTGCAAATGGTTGGTGGTCTAAACTTGACAACTTCCTGTTTGCACTGTATATTGATTTTAGATAAAATGCTACCACTTACGGCTGTGATTTTTGGCCATCTTACTCAGTCCCCCTCCGTTCATCAGGTGCAGAGGATTCTTCCTATCAATGAAAAATAAAAGTGTTATTAGTGTTTAAAAAATGTTGAGAATCTCTCTCCTGTCAATCACGCCATGAAGGCCACACCTTTTCCAGTGGGAGGGGGGAGGGATTATAAAACCCGGAAGTATGGGTGTGGATCAGTCTCTGCATGATGGGGGAGGGGGGAGGGGGGAGGGGGGAGGGGGGAGGGGGGAGGGGGGAGGGGGGAGGGGGGAGGTGGAGGGGGGAGGGGGGGGGGGGGAGGGGGGAGGGGGAGGGGGAGGGGGAGGGAGGGGGAGAGAGAGGGAGAGAGAGGGAGAGAGAGGGAGAGGGAGAGGGAGAGGGAGAGGGAGAGGGAGAGGGAGAGGGAGAGGGAGAGGGAGAGGTCACGACTCTGTCTGAGCTGTGGATCAACTAAACACACTGAATGTTTACTGAACTGTGAGTGTGGTGTTTTGTGTGGTTTTATGGTGGTTTCACCCTGCTTGAAATGGTATGAAACTGCATTTGAATGTGGTGGCCTTGCACCCTGCATGAAATGGGATGAAACTGCAATTGAATTAGGTGGCCTTGCACCCCGCTTGAAGTGGTATCAAATTGCACTTGAATTTGGTGGCCTTGCACCCTGCTGAAAGTGGTATGAAACTGCACTTTAATTCGGTGGCCTTGCACCTTGCTTGAAGTGGTAGGAAACTGCACTTGAATTCGGTGGCCTTGCACCTTGCTTGAAGTGGTAGGAAAGTGCACCTGAATTTGGTGGCCTCGCACCCTGCTTGAAGTGGTATGAAAATGGATTTGAATTTGGTGGCCTTGCACCCTGCTTGAAGTGGTAGGAAACTGCACTTGAAATCGGTGGCCTTTAACATGCTGAAAGTGGTATGAAACTGCAATTGAATTTGGTGGCCTTGCACCCTGCTTGAAGTGGTATGAAACTGCACTTGAATTTGGTGGCCTTGCACCCTGCTTGAAGTGGTAAGAAACTGCACTTGAATTTGGTGGCCTTGCACCCTGCTTAAAATGGTAGGAAAATGGATTTGAATTTGGTGGCCTTGCACCCTGCTTGAAATGGAATTTCAAGGAATAGCCGTGAGTCAACTGCCAGCCCACCAGCCGTGAGTGAGCTGCCAGCACATCAGGCTTGAGGGACTGAGATGCCACCCCAAGAATTGATTTGGCCCACAATGTCCATACTAGCCCACTGGAGACCAGACCCTTCAGCCCACAACACCCATACCAGCACTCCAGAAATACCCCCTCACCACTGGCTACCAATATTGGAGTTGGGGGACCAGCCCTCCCGTGTGAACATGGGACCCAACGGGTCCCACTTAGTCTAATTTTTACATATAAATTATGAATAAAGATAAGAATTTATACACAGTTTATATAGCCAGCGTTTCATTCGCTTTTTCTTTATCACAAATTATCTTTGACAAATCCCATGGTTCCTTGCGTTTTCCGGAACACCGAACTCGCTTATTAGTCAAGTCAAGTCAAGTTTATTCATCACATACACATACAAGATGTGTAGTAAAATGAAAAGTGGCAATGCTCGCGGACTTTGTGCAAAAAGACAAACAAACAAACAAGCAAACAAACTACAAACAGAATGGAACAGAATCACATATTCTTACACATATTAAATATTGTGGGCTGAAGGAAAAAGGGAAAAAAACAGCAATTTAAAAAAACCCAGTAGAATGGTACAGTAAAGTTAGTCCCTGGTGAGACTGGAGTTTACAGTCCTAATGGCCTCTGGGAAGAAACTCCTTCTCATCCTCTCCGTTCTCACAGCATGGCAACGGAGGCGTTTGCCCGAACGTAGCAGCTGGAACAGTCCGTTGCAGGGGTGGAATGGGTCTCCCATGATCTTATTGGCTCTGGAGTTGCATCTTCTGTGTTATTCGGGCAGGGGATGGGGATGGTGATTCCAACTTATGTAAAATTTGACTGCGTAAGGTTTCATGGAACATGCTTGTACTCAATGATTTGTCTTGATGGGCAGTGTATTCTGGCCATGCCAACAATGCCCCACATCTGGTGAATGACCCCCTCCCCCCTTGAAAATTTATTTATTTTGTTGCTGCTTTTGGGATTTATTGTCTGTCACATATTCCATACCACTGTAATGACAAGGTTTGAAAAAGTACTTAATTGGCTGTGAAAGATTTTTTTGTATGGTCTGAGGATATGACAGTTCATGCATTTCATTATTTTGCTGTTCATGGGACTTTGTGTGCAAATTGATTGTTACATAAGAACAGTAACAGCAATTCAAAAATGAATTAGCCGTGAAATTTTTGGACATCTTGATGAAATGAAGGGCTAGATATAAATACAAGCTTTTTCATTCTTTATGTTTACATGGGAGTCAGGCCAGAAAGTCACATGCAATTGTTTTTTTAAACACAGATGCAAGTAGGATTAATTGGAGAAAAATGATTGTGGCTAAAGGGATCAGGGGGTATGGAGAGAAGGCAGGTACAGGATACTGAGTTGGATGATCAGCCATGATCATATTGAATGGCGGTGCAGGCTCGAAGGGCCCAATGGCCTACTCCTGCACCTAATTTCTATGTTTCTATAAATTCCTTCAAAGTTTTGAGCTCCTTCTTCAAGTTTGGAGTTGTCAAACTCATGTTATCCATGCTTCGCAAGAGAGTGATCGAAGTATCCATCATGTCACTGTTCACGTTTACATTGGTGCAACAAGTTAGCACATTACAGTGGTCCATGAATGGAAACAGATACCAGATATATATTTGATTAGTAAAGGTGTCTGGGTTATGAGGAGAAGGCAGGAGAATGGAGTTAAGAGGGAAAGATAGATAGATCAGCCATGATTGAATTGCGGAGTAGACTTGATGGGCCGAATGGCCTAATTCTGCTCCTACCATTTATGTGACTTTTTGTAAAACGTATAAATGCTTTTTATAATTTTGTTCATTTTGTGGTTTCAGAAAACTACCCAATCGGCACTTTATATAATTGTCGTCGAAGTGACAAAACAATTGTACATTCGAGATTTCCCCTTTACATCATCATTCTTATTCATTTAGTGCAGTAAGTAAACTGATCTACATTAGTAGGAAGGAATTCCAAATGCTGGTTTACACCGAAGATAGACACACAATGTTGGAGTAACTTAACTGGTCAGGCAGCATATCTGGAGAAAAGGAATATAAGGCGTTTCAGGACTGAAGAAGGGTCTCGACCCAAAACATCACCTATTCTCCAGAAATGTTGCGTCTATCTTTGATCTACATTAGTCTCACCTTCAATATAGTGCATTGTGAACAATACAATAGTTTAATCATTAGCCATGCATTAAAATTGACAGTAAATAAATCTACCTGTACACATTAGCATAAGACAATAAATACTGAGCATCAAATAAAATTGATCTGTTTGACAAAATAATCCATACCAGTGAACAAGAAAACAACATTTATATTTGGTTTATATTTTTCAAATGATTAAAAAATAAAATAGCTGCTGATGAGAAAGTTGAGAGCGAGTCGCCAACTTGGAAATTGTAGAAGTGGCCCACAAATATAATGATTTAAATAAAAGAGATGATGGTTTGGTGGACAGATAAGCTATGATATGTCTCTAATGGATGCTAGTGGATATCTAGGGTTGAGTCCTGAAACAGTAGAAAGCTAAGAAAAGGTATTTGTCCATCTGAGAAAAAAAGAGATAGTGCTGGAGTAACTCAGCAGGTCAGGCAGCATCTCGGGAGAACATGGATTGGAGATGTTTTGGGTTGGGACACTTCTTCAAACTGATTATGATGGGGAGGGGGGGGGAGGAGAGGAGGGGCTAGACAAAGCCTGGCAAATGATAGAGGGGTACAGTTGGGGTGGGGGGGGGGGGGGGTTTGACTGGCATCTTGTTGGACAAAGGCTATCTGACAAGCTTTCTGGTTGTACTGAAGTACTCCTCAACGCCTTCAATAAAAATGAGACGAGAATGAATAATTGACAAAGGGCAGGTGGGGAAAAAGGAAGTCATCTCCAATGATCATCAGTGAGTGTGGTGTAGGAAGGAAATGAGGAGAGGAAGTGGTAAGAGTGACTGTTGAATAAACCTGAAAATCCCCTTCCAGGCTCGAAGATCAGCTCTATGGTATATTTCGGGTCAAAGTTTCAAAGAACCATATTTATATTTAATCCGATAACTAAAAAGATGCTTAAATAACTTTTCTACATCAAGCTCTGCTTCTAAATTGTAAATGCAAAAATTCTGCCTTTCTGGGGAAGTCGTGCAGGTTTTGGCAAATGTTTTATTGATCACTAACTATATCTTTCAGGATCCTCATACTGTTGATTCACATTCTCTGTTGTAGTTCTCTTTATTTAATTTTAGTACTTTTTAATTTCTGCTTCTCATTTCACACAGCACTTTGTTAATTCAGATCTTTTGGTTTAATTCTTTCTCATTGTAAATTTGATCATTGTAAAAATGGGAAATCAAAGCAAGGCAAGATGTTGAGAGAAAACAAAGAAGATGTTATTATTTAGGAGCAAGAGATGGAGATACAAATGGCAATATATTGCACCATGTAATATGATGGAGAAGAAAAGCTCTTGATCCGGGAGGTAGCATGTAGTTGGGCACGGGTAGAATGTTTGCTGGCTAACAGGAAATGGGAAGAAAGATGGTATTCCAGAGGGATCAGTGCTGGGAGATCAATTTACAATTTATATGAATGATATGGTGGTGACTCTAAAGGTGTGATTGCTCAAGTTGCTGATGATGCAAAGCTGCAAAAGAAAGTAGGTCATGGTGAGAACACAAAGATGTAGATAGGTTAAGTAGGAATGCAAAGAACTGGCAAATGGTGTATATTGTGGGAAATGAGAAATTGACCACTTTGGCAGGAAAAATTAAAAAAACTATTTAACAAAAGAGAGGTTATAGTGTACTGAGATAGAGACAGCTTTTGGGTGTTGCTCCTGTTTCTGTATTCTGTCTATTTTTGTGTGTTTTTCTACATTAGAATAGTAATACCTTTGAATGTTAAGAATGAACTATGTAATTTCACCTGAGAGTCATTGACATCTGGGGAAAGGAATCAGTCATCAAACTAATTAGGTTGCAGAGCTTTTGGCCTTGGGGAAGGGATCAGTCACAGCAACATGGTGAAATTCAGATTAGTGAGGAGAGGTAATTAATTGAAGGCTTTTAAATTGATGCTTGCTTATCCCAGATCCTGGCAAACAAGTTCTGTTTTCCAGTTTTCAGTTATTACATTGCCGAGTCAGCCCCTCCTCATGATATGGCAGAATCCCTTTGTTTGTGAATTGGAGATACTGCCACTATAAGAAGGGATTTGGATTCGACGGCCTAAATTCTGCAACATCCAGGTTCAGCCATCAGACTATTAAAGCTTCCCCACAGCCATCAGACTATTAAACTCAACTCAAACAAAAATCTGAACTTTAATAGCCTGTTGCATTTTATATGCTTATTTATGTGTGTATATATATATATTCAATGGTATATGGACACACTGATCTGTTCTGTATTTATTTATGCCTACAATATTCTGTTGTGCTGAAGCAAAGCAAGAATTTCATTGTCCTATCTGGGACACATGACAATAAACTCACTTGAACTTGAACTTGATCAAAATTGGATTCGACAGGCTCAAAATCCGCGACAGGCACAGTCTGTGTTAAAGTGCTTTCAGAGCAGGGTTTGAATTGGTGTAGGAAGGAACTGTAGAATGCTGGTTTACACCGAAGATAGACACAAAATACAGGAGTAACTCAGCGGATCAGGCAGCATCTCTGGAATATGTGACGTTTCGGATCGAAACCGTTCTTCAGACTAAGAATCAGGGGAGAGAAAAATTAGAGTTATGGAAAGTTCAGAACAATTCAGAGCCGGTACCAAAGACCAAGGAAAGGTGGAGCCCACAATGGTCCATTGTTGGCTGTGGAAGGTGTGATAATGCTGAGTTCCTCCAGTAGATTGTTTGTTGTTTTAGTATTACTGGGGCAATGCATTCTCCATTCCCTCCTTTCCCCCAGGATCCATGCTGTGCTCCTGAGTTAGGAAAACCATAAGCTTGAGTTTTTGAACAGCTACGTACATTATTAAGGGCCTGTCCCACCAGCATGCGATTGCATGCGTCTAGCGTGACCACATGTGGTGGCTTGAGGCATACAGCCTCGCGGGGCTGGTCACAATTCCAACCGCGGAGGCGTATGGAGTTGTGCGGGGCTGGTCCCGACATCATACTCACCAATCAGCTGGGCAGGAGGCGGGCCGACTGAATTTGGACGTCGCACGGCGTCGGGCGGTGACATCATCAGGCAACGGCAAGCCGGGCGGTGACGTCATCGCGCAACGCCACGCGCTAGGTGTACGCCGTCAAGACGCTGGGTACGGCGTCAAGACGCTGCATACGGCCGTCGAGGCGCTGCGTACGGCCTCAATGCGGCTGCGGGGCGACAGACCATTGTCGCGCGGGATTTTCGGACAGTGCAAGAATTTTGTAGCCCCGCGCGATGTCGGGACCAGCCCTGTACAATTCCATACGCCTCCACCGATCGAAGTGGGACCGGCTCCGCAAGGCCGTATGCCTCAAGCGACCACGTTTGGTTGCGCTAGACGCATGCTATCGCATGCTGGTGGGACTGGCCCTTTATGATCAACTTTCTGTATAGCATTGTAATCTGATGAAGGGTCTAGATCCAAAATATTGTTTGTCCGTTTCCTCCAGATGCCAGATGACCCATACAGTTTCTCCAGCAGTTTGATTGTTGCTTAAGATTCCAGCATCTGCAATCTATGTTGATTCCAAAGAGAGAAGAACGTTCCTTTAAAGGTTTTTCACTTTATTTCTTTGTTATTAGTTGACTTCTAATTTTTTTTCTGTGATGTTTAATTTTTTTAAATGTTCATTTTTTTTTTAATGTGTAAAGGGTTTTGCATACGTGAGACATTAAAAAAAAAACGATTCAATTACCCTCAGACCTCTCACAACTATGAGAGCCAGATCAAGTAGGGCATAAGGAGATGGTGGGTGCTGATTCGAGGAAGGGGTCAGGGCCAAATGTGTCATTTGTGAGTAATTGTCAGCGATATAATTGAAATAATTTGAGTAATTGTTGGTAATATTATTGAAGTAATTCATGAGTGACTGTCAGTAATGCATTGAAGTAAATTATGAGTAAAGCCACTTAAATCTGTAATGCAATTAGTATAATTGATATAATTTTGGTGACATTATTGGACACCTCCCCTTCACATCCTCTCACATAGAGCTATTTCACAATTTTTTAGTCTCCAACTTTCTTTCCACCTACCACACATAAAGTAACGAATTAGCATTTATTTCTCACAACTTGTATGTCAAACATATAACTGTCATGGAGGGAGATATCAGGGCAAATGATGAAATACTTGGTCAACAAGGTCGGTGTTAAGGAGTATCTGAAAAGAGGAAGTGAGGGAGAACATTGGAGCTGACCAGCTAGAGTCTTTAGGAAGTTGACAGCAGAAGGCCCTGCCACCACGTGTGCAGCAGTTAGATATGGATTCAACAACATGTCAGAATTATATAGTTATCTTGCAAGGTTTTAGGGATGAAAGATGACACAATATGTGGGGATGGATGAAAAGACCTAGAGTGATTTGAAAGACAGTCCTTCCATCAGCTAAGGTACTGTCTAATTCACCTCTATTCTAATGTAGAGATTGTACCTTGTTTATGGAACCAATGTGCACCAATGCTGAGAACTATATTCTGCACTCGATATCTTCCCCTTTACTCTATCTATTGTGTTTGGATTTGACTTTATTGTATTTATGTAAAGTATATCTGATCTGTTTGGAAAGCATACAAAACACTGTACTCTAAACGTCACAATAATAAACACAACCCTAACACAAGGATAAGCATTTAAAAATTGAAGCCTTGCTTAATGGGGAACTAACATCAGGCAGCAAAGACTGGTGAGTGATGGTGATCAATGACACGGGCAACAGAGATTTGAATTACCTCAAGTTTATGAGGAGAACAGTGAAGGAGAATAGCCAGGAGTTAATTAAAATAATAATTTCCAGAGGTCCAAGGAGATCAGCGATCTTAGTGATAGCATAAATATGAGGTCTGATATTTAACCTGAGGACAAACATGATACTGTGGCTGCAGATAACATGTTCCATTTTCAGAAATGGATGCTTTTTTTTGCGATGATGAAGTTGGGACAATATGTAGATGAGACATAGAGTGAGGTTAAAGACAGTTCCATGGGGGACACCATGGGAAAAACATAGGGTCATAGGAAGAAAAGCCGCCACAGCCCACCAGATTCACAAGAATGGGAGATAGACACAAAAAGCTGGAGTAATTCAACGTGTCAGACAGTATCTCTTGAGAAAAGGATCGTCACCTATTCCTTTTCTCCAGAGATACTGTCGGACCCGCTGAGTTACTCCAGCTTTTTGTGTCTATCTTCGGTTTAAACCAGCATCTGCAGTTCCTTCCTAGACAAGAATGGGACCAGGTGAGCATAGTCCCGACCTTCTGGTAACTGGAGAGGCATTGGATGAAGACACAGCTAATGTGTCAAAAGTTTCAGTCTTGCACAAGTTAACAACTTGTTTGCAAGTTGTAAAGATATTGTTGTAAACTTAGATATTACAACAGATCAGTTGGGAATGGCAAGTAGAATTTAATTCTGCCAAATGTGAACTGTTGCACTTTGTTATATCAAATGAAGCAGGACTTGCACAGTAAATGGTAGAGCCCTGGAGAGTGTCGTGGAGTAGAGAAATCTGTGAATACAAGTGCATGGTTCCCTGAAAGTGTGTGTCAGGTGGGCATGGTGATGAAGAAGGTGTTTGGCATGTTTGTCTTGAATGGGAAGGGTATTGAGTCCTAAAGTTGGGACTTCAAGATACAGCTGCACAAGTTGTTGGTGAAACCACAGTTCTGGTCACCCAGCTGTGGGATGGGTGTCATTAAGTTTGAGAAGGTGCAAAAGAAATTCACCAGGACGTTACCACAAGTTGTAGGCTTGAGTTACAGGTAAGGCTGGGATGTTTTTCTTTGGTGCAGAGGAGGCTGAGAGGTTAAGTTATTGAAGTATATAAAACCATGATGGGCGTGAATAAGGTGAAAGCTCACAATCGTTTTCCTAGGGTAGAGAATTATCAAACTAGAACGCATAGGCGTAGGTGCAAGGGGAGAGATTTATGCGGATCTACACGTTACGGTTTCACCATCCAAATAAGAAAGCAACTCCAATATTGGCTTTAATGCAAGAAGTTTGGAGAATGAAAGGAGAGATGTATTGATCCAAATATCTATGGATATTTGGGACAGTGCAACTTGAATATTAGTTAAAAGATCCTAGCTAAGGAAAGATACGTTTCATCCAGAAAGATTTCAACAAAGGTCACCAGAATGATTCCTGGGATGCTGCGTTTGGTTCTAAACTGAGAGATTAATCAAACTAGGCCTTTAATAAAACAAAGTACTGGAGTAACTGAGCGGGTCAAGCAGCATCGTGGAAGGAATGGATAGGTGCCATTTTCAGTCGGGACTAGGACCCCTCTTCAGACCCTTGTTATCTACTGTCTGGAAGAATGAGGGATAATCTTGTTGAAATTTCCTGCATTGCTACAGGGTTTAAGAGGGGAGATTTAGTTTGGTTTAGTTTAGAGATACAGAGTGGAAACAGGCTCTTCAGCCCATCGAGTCCGCGTTGACCAGCGATTCCCGCTAACACTAACACTATCCTACACGCACTAAGGACAATTAAACATTTTACCAAGCGAATTAACCTACAAGTCTGTATGTCTTTGGATTGTGGGAGGAAACCGGAGCTTCCAGAATGTGGGAGAAAACCCATGTGGGTCACGGGGAGAACATACAAAGTCCGTACAGACAGTACCCATAGTCAGGATCGAAGCCGGGTCTCTGGCGCTGTAAGGCAGCAACTCTATGACTGCGCCACTGTACCGCCCCTAATGTTAGTTTATGCCATAGTTGATAACATAGTTAATGTTACCAGTGGCTTCGATTGAATTAGGGGCCAAAGTCTCAAAATAAGAACTTGGGCTTTCAGGACAGAGATTAAAAAGAATGTCTTCATCCAGAGAGGTGAAACTTTGGGATTATGTGCCAAAGAGGGTAGTGGAGTTCCTTTTACAATATATATTCACGATAGATTTATATTTATTTCAAACAAATATTGAGTATTAAAGGATTTGGGATTAGTGCAGGAAAGTGTCACTAAGATAAAAGAGCAGCCATGATGTTATTGAATAATGAAGCTGGCGTGTGGGGCTGACAGGCCCGATTCTATTAAGAATGCTGGAAAATGAAGGATCCCTTCTCTGGATCAACATTGCTGCAAGATGTAAGTGACTTATTTGATACTGAGACCTGTGCTCCAGAATGCTATCTTCGGTTAGGCTGTTCCTGCACTAGCTAGGCTGTCTCCAACACTAGCATCTACTCCACAATGTGGAATATTGCCCAGGTCTGCCCTGTTCCCAAGAAGCAGCACAACTCCAACCTGGGCCATTGGTGCCCCATTTTTCTACTCTTGATCATCAGCATACTGATGGAAGGGATAATTGATGATGCCATGAAGCAGCACTTGCTTTGCAACAAACAGCTCTCAGAAACTCAGTTTGGGTTCTCCTACAATCACTCACATCCTGACCTCTTTGCAACTTCAGTCCAATCATGAATGAAAGAGCTGAGCTCAAGAGAAGAGTCAAGAGTGTTTTATGTTCCAGATAGAACAATGAGATTCTTACTTGCTGCAGCACAACAGAATATGTAAATATAGTACACTGTAAACAATATAATAAATGAGAGAGAAAAAACAGTTCCGTGTGTGTATATATACACATACTCACAATTACACACATAAAACAAACAATAGTGCTGCAATAATAACAATAATAATATATTGTAGTTCAGAGCTTATTTGAGGTTGTAGTGTTTAAATAGCCTGATGGCTGCAGGGAAGAAGCTGTTCCTGAACCTGGACATTAAGTTTCAGGCTCCTGTACCTTCTTCCCGATGGCAGGAGTGAAATGAGTGCGTGGCCAGGGTCTTGTGGGTCTCTGACGATGCTGGCTGCCTTTTCGAGGCAGCGACTCCGATAAATCCCTTCGATGGTGGGGAGGTCAGAGCCAGTGATGGACTGGGCAGTGTTCACAACCTTTTGCAGTCTTTTTCGCTCCTGGCTGTTCAAGTTGCCGGACCAGGCCATGATGTAACCAGTCAATATGCTCTCTACTGTACACCTGTAGAATTGAAGAGAATCCTCTCGGACATACCGAATCTCCGTAATCTTCTCAGGAAGTAGAAAAGTAGAACCAAGCATTTTTAATTAATAGATGCCATAGAAATAAAATAGAGCTCAAAGATTTGCAATTTGTATAGCATTGTTCATCACCTCAGGACATTGCAAACTGCATTTCATCCAGCGGTGTACTGCTATCATGTGAGAAAGGTGGTGTAGATTAACCATATTATGTGGGAAAAAATGTGGGATATGTGGAGGTTTGCATGTTGGCATTCGTAAACATTGCCCTACTTATGAAAAAGTTTACCATTACTGTAAATGCAGAAACTACTTCATCTGCTGCTGTCGTTCGCGTGGGAACAGAGTAGAGACAAAGCAATCAGTGCACCTGCTGCAACCAGAACCATCCCACGTAACTCCAAGAGCAATCCCTCTGCCTAATGAGGATGTGCTGTCTGCTATCGATGGACTGAGTACCAACATACGTCGGAGTTGTCTTGTAAACACCAAAATCCCATTCGCACAGTGGAAGATGTTGCATCGCAACTGCGCAAGGCAACAGTATTCTCAGTTCTAGATGCAAAGAGTTCATTCTGGCAGATTACGTTGGATCACAACTCTTCCAAGCTAACCACTTTCAGTACTCCTTTTGGATGTTACAAATTCCTGCGCAAGCCGTTCGGCATAAACTCGGAAAGTGAAGTATTTCAGCGCACCATGGAACAACTATTTGCTGGTTACCCATGCTCAATTATTGTTGATGACATTCTCATTGCTGGACAAAATATCCAAGAACACGACACAAACTTAAAGAGGGTTCGAGACTGTGCCAAAGAGATCAACCTCGTTTAACTCCCTAAAGTGCAAATTCCGGGTGAGTGAAGTGAACCATGTGGGTCATGTATTCACCAGTAATGGTCTCAAACCTGATCCATCAAAGACTATTGCAATCAATGAGTTACCAGCACCCACAGATGTGACCAGCCTGCAGAGATTCCTTGGAATGGTAAACTACTTGGGGAAATTCATTCCGAATTTCAGCGAACTATCAGCCCCACTGCACCAGCTAACTCACAAAGATACTGTATGGTACTGGCATGAACAACAGCAGAGGGCATTTGACACTCTTAAACAACAGATGTCTTGTGCCCCCACCCTCATCTACTTCCATGTTAAGCTTCCTGTTAAACTGACATGCAACGCCTCCCAATATGGCTTAGGAGCAGCCTGCCTCCAAAACAACAGTGATGGCATCAGACCTGTTGCCAATTATTCTCGCACTATGACTGACCTGGAACAACCCCACGCTCAGATTGAAAAGGAGCTGCTAGCGGTCGTTTTCACCTGCAAGAAGTTCAGTGACTTTATCTTCGGAAGAACAGTCACAATTGAAACTGACAATCAAGCACTAATCAGCATTCTGAACAAACCAATACACGCTGCTCCAGCACGCCTCCAACGTATGATGTTACAACTACAGAAGTATGACATTGCTCTGATTTACAAACGTGGCAAAGACATGCACGTGGCTGACACCCTGTCGTGAGCTCCATGTAAGGCCTGCGAAAAACCATCAACGGATGAGGACAGCTTCGTTGCCATGATGGTCTCCTATGTTCCTTCATCCTGTTTGGAAGACCTGGCAACCCATACTGCTGCTGACGATACCTTATGATTACTCTCCTCTGTCATACAGCACGGACAAGCAATACAGACTACCACTCCCAATTTGGCCCTTCGGGGTGCTGTACACTGCCTGCTAATCAAAAGATGGCCGCGCCGTTGTGTTTGGCTGCCCGTCGTCTCCTGTCTGGACAAAGTCCCGGACCTCAACCATCCGTATAGCCTGCAGTCAATCCTGGTCTACGAATGCCAAACACTCCTGGACATCCGAGCCTCGGTCATCAAGGTTTTCATCCGAGGCCTCGGACAAAGCCCCGGACTGAGCCCCGGACAAAGCTTCCCCTACTGCTCGCTCCTCGCTCGGCTCCCGGTGGGTATACGGGCTCGGCCTTGCGGCCGCCGCAGCAAGCACCAAGCCAGGAGGCAGAGTAAACGCGCAGGCGCCCTGGAAAGGTTGAAGACTCTCGCCCGCGCCTGTTCAACATCAGCTTACCTCACCCAGTGCTACAAAGACGGATCTGGTCGGCCTTACCGCTCCATCCATCGGCGGTCCCTTGAGCCCAGGTTTGCCTCTCTCCGGTCGATCTTCCCCGTCTGTCGGCCCGCGAGTTCCCAGCCAGGCCATCTGTGAAATGCTGCGGCGTGGTTTCCTTGAACCTCCGCCTGCTAGCGTGGAAGCCACTACCGGACCACAACTCACCTGCAGTCCCTGCTAAAGTGGTCCTGATCAACGCGAGATCCTTGCTGAACAAAACCTTCATCCTCAATGACTTCTTCACCGCACATGGATTGGACTTCCTACTCGAACTGTCCTAACTTTTTCAGCTCGCCTAGGCTCTCCGGTCGTGCTGGGGGCCTAGCCACTGTGTTTAAGAAACATTTCAACTGCCGCCTCCTGAACGCTGATCATTTCTCCAGTTTTGAACATCAACTATTCATAGTTGGTCTAATCTGTCCACTTTTAATTGTTCTTGTGCATCGCCCACCAAAAATGCATAAGGACTTTATCTCACAATTGGCTGATCTTATCGCTAGCTTGTTGCCCAAATTTGACCGGGTCCTGATTCTTGGTGACTTTAACATTCATGTCTGCTGTCCCACTAAGCCTCTTGTGAGTGAATTTATGAACCTGGTTGAGTCCTTCAATCTGACTCTACTTACCAGACCCCATGCTGTGGTGGGCCCTGAAACCTGATTGGAAAATGTCCAGGATGGTATTTTGGTGTAGGTAATGCATTAGTTGATTTAAAATTACCCTTTCAAGGACTTTTGAAAGGAAAGGCAGTTAGGAAATAGGTCTGCAGTCGAAGAGTTTACATAGTGGAAGTAGTGAGCAGGGAGATGGGATTTTGAGGGAGAGAAAGGCAGAGATGCATCGAATATAATTGCACTATGATCAGACAGACGGGCATCAATAATCTCTGTATTACAAATTGGGAGACCTGACGATAGAGTGTATGGCCAAGCTTGTGCGTGGGTCCAGTGGTAAGTAGAGTCAGATTGAAGGACTCAACCAGGTTCATAAATCCACTCACAAGAGGCTTAGTGAGACAGCAGACATGAATGTTATAAGTCACCAAGAATCAGGACCCAGTCATACCACCGTTGCCAGCCACTCCTGATCCGATCGTCTCGCCTACAACCACGCCACCTTGACCCCTGCCAAGATCTCCAGTTTTGTCGCCGGCGATGCTGCTTCATTCTCCTGCACCTGTTCTACCACCGACCTCATCTCCGGTGAAAGGAGGAAATGCAGGACTGTACCGTACACGTGCAGGTCGCACCTGCAAGCCTAACCCAATTTACCAGGATTACGTTTGAACTGCCTTTGGTGTTATTCCCTTCAGTTTACTTATACTTACCACATGTAATCAGTGGTACATATATTTTGCATGTGATTATCATATCTATTTTATTATGGATTAATTCCTTAAATGGAAGGATGTAGATTAACTATATTAGTGTGCCATTACTATATCTATCACCACACATATTATGCATGCTGCACATTCCATATGTAGTCCAGTCCAGACGATAGCATGTAATGTTCCCTCCGCTTGTGTTACAATAAAGACTATGAGTTGTTACTCCTGTATATGTGTCTCATTACACAACAGGTGGCAACTCATTTGTACACTGAAGTGAGGCCCAAATCCTCTGTTTTCACTATTTATGGTTGGGCAGGATATCGGAACTTGTTTAATGGCATTGTGGAAACCTCTACATTCACTTTATGTTTAGTATCACATCTGAAAGCGAGTGCCTCCCACAGTGCAGCACTGCACCGAGGTATTAACCTGGTTTATGTGCCCAAGACTTTGGAGTGGACCTCTCCATTGAGTAGAGAGAATGATGCTGCTTATTGGCCGGCGTAAATTCTGGGGGGTATAACTCGGGTATCTTCTGTTAACATACAGTTTGTGGACTTGTTGGTAAAGCAAGAGAGAAACTGCATGAACTGAATCTGAACGCCTCAGCAGGTCCTCTCTGCCCACCAACCTGTCCCCCACAGCCCCACCCCCCCAACACAGACACCTCAGAGCAGCATTCCTTCTGACTGTTCTCATCTTTTTTTATTCACATTATTATTTTTACTGATCAGTACGGGTGTCAGGGATTATGGGGAGAAGACAGGAGAATAGGGTTGAGAGGGAAAGATAGAATAGCCATGATTGAATGGCAGAGTAGACTTGATGGGCCGATTGGCCTAATTCTGCTCCTATAAGTTCTGACCTACCTCTGAGGAAGATTACTCCCCAGCCACTCACTGGGAAATCATGGAATTACTTCCCAATTTTGTCTATTAATATTTAATAGATGAGAGGTTGTGAACAGAAACAATTTCTTCAACTGCCCTGCTGGGAGCTGATTCCTTGAAGGCAGCACATATTCATGAAGCCTGCTGTAATCGTAGTACTGTATAAACCAAAGGACGAGGCTGACAACTCAACGTTTTTTGCACTGTCCTCTGTAGAGGCCTCACCTTTGTACCCCCGCGCCATGATGGTGAGCCCTTCTTCCGTCATCTCTGCCTCCGTGCCTATTTCATTGGCAAGGAATCCTTTCTCCCATCTCCAATGCTCCTCTTCCTCTTAGACACCCCATTGCCTTTTATCCTTTTATTTCCAATGGGCGACAGGTTGATCCCAGTGAAATCATATCCAACCCCCTAAAGCTTTATAGCAGAAACTGTCTCCATATGTAGCCAGTGTTAAATGACATTGTGGTAGCATTCCTGGTTTCCAATCCTGGCCTAGGCAGCTCTCTGAGATGTGTAATGCTGCTTAGCTGAAACCAGCTAACTGGGTGGTAACAGCTTTAATAGTAAGATTAAACGAGAACTTACCAGTTTGAAGTTTGATCTGTATTTTATGAGGAGTTACGATGAGGGATTACGTGAAGAACCCCGCTACGACGCATGCGTGTCATTCTTCAAAGCAGCGGTGTGAAATCACAGATAACTGTAATGACTAAACATAGTAAGATTAGAGAAGAGATACCAGTTAAGTATATGATCAAGGGTGGGAGCGGAGGGCACGTAATCCCTCATCGTAACTCCTCATAAAATACAGATCAAACTTCAAACTGGTAAGTTCTCGTTTAATCTTACTATTTTACTTCGGAGTCACGTGAGTGACTACGTGAAGATTTTAAAGCTCTGTGATTTCATGCCGTGGTAACGAGTCCATGCATCAGGTCTGCCTTGATGACTGTAGGAGGAATTGTGTTAACATAATTTGGACATGAATTCGACATTGAAATCATAAAATTTATTAACACAAATTTATAACCCCTTTTTATGGGTTTAAATTAATTTACAGAACTTAAAATTGTTTCTGCAAACGTTCCAGGTTTCATTACTGGTTTATTGTAAAATAATTGGAATGTTTTTTCCCCCCCAGACCATCCTGCTGCCTTGAGGATTTGGTCCATTGGGACATCCAACTGTATCGCTGCCGATGTAGCTGCAGCCCTGGTGGAATGAGATTTAAAATATTAGTATCCACCTCAGCCTGTGTTAGCACCTGTTTCAGCCATCTTGAGATGGTCTGGACTGTCACTCTTTTGTGTGGTTGCTAGTGGCTGACCAAAAAGTGCCTTCTCATTGCCTTAGGATTTTCGTTTTCTCCATGTATAACGACAGATGTCTTACTATACACAGACGGTCATCTGTTGGGTATGACCTAAATTGTATATTGAGGCTTGCTGATCCCTGTCTGTTCTGCTTACTAACTCATAGATATGAAACGTAATATTTTCTGTTGAGGAAGTCATGTTGTCCAGTCTTAGCTTATGCAGTGACTGTACCCTTTGTGCCGTGACCAATGCCATTAGCATGACTGTTTTTAATGTCAGTCTGTGTAGGGACAGAGCTGTTGCTGGAGACCAATTCCTGAGCATCTTCAGGATAATAATTACATCCCATATTTGGGAGTACCTGGTTCTTGGGAGATTAGTATTAAAAATTCCCCTCATAAGTTTTGTTACCAGTGGGTGAGTCCCAACAGAGTAACACTCTGTCCCCTGCCATAAGTAAGTCGATAGGGCACTTCTGGCGCAGTTGATGGCACTGTAACTGAGCCCCTCATCATAGTGGAGGCCTGCCAGATATTCCAGAACAGACGGGATGTTCATGTTTCTGTAGGTGATGTTGTTTTTATGGCAGTGCACCGCCCACTTCCTGATATAGACCAGATACTGTTTTTTGGTTGACTGTCTTTGGGCCGCCGAGATCATGTTCACTGTTCGGTCCGTCAGTCCCAGTTGTAGTAGAGGTGTTTTTATAACTCTACAAATTAATAAGTTTAAATGTTTATGGCATGGGTGGCTATCCCTTGTTACGGGATGTAGCAATAAATCTGGTCTATGTGGGATGGTGATACGTCTATGTGGGATGGTGATACATGGTTCTAATACCATGTTTAATACCACTGGGAACCATGGTTGAGTAGGCCAATCGGGTACTACCAATACCAGACGCAGAGTCTTGTTGTATTTTCCTTAATACCCGACTGATGAGGCAGAAAGGAGGGAATGCGTAAATAAACAATTCCCCCCCCCCCCCAATGCAGCGAAAATGCATCTGTCGCCGCTGCCCCAGGGTCTGGTTCCCATGAAACATCATTTGATAACTGGTGGTTAAGTCTGGATGCGAATAGATCGATATCTGGTGTTCCATATTTTGCTGTAATATCAGCAAATACTTTTTTATTCAACATCCATTCGGTGTTTTCATTAAATTTGCCTGACCTGGTGTCTGCCACTAAATTTAGTCTTCCTGGTAGGTAAGTGGCTGATATCCAAATATCTCTCTGGATACACCATTGCCAAATTGTATTAGCCAGATTGTCACATGATGTCGATTTGTTTCCACCCATGTGGTTAATGTATGCTACCACGGTGGTATTGTCTATCTGTAGTCTAACATGCTGGTGATATGACCCAGTACAATATGACTTTAGGCCATGTAATGCACCCAACATTTCCAGGTAGTTTATGTCCAGTGTGAGTAATAATGATGCCTCCTGAGCAGTCCATCTACCTCCACAGCTGGTGATGGTATTGGTGGCTCCCCACCCAAGTGCACTGGCATCAGTTTATAATACCATGGAAGGGTTACTGACAATGATTGGATTGGAACAAAGCCAGATGTTATCTATCCACCATTTTAGTTCCATTTTAGCTTGATTGGTAGTTTCATAGGTCTGTCAAAGTGACCTGCATTAATTTAGAGTGCTTGTATTTTTGCTCTCTGTAAGTTTAGGTAATGTAGAGGTCTAAATTGTGTGGCTGGAAAGGCAGCCACCATTTTGCCAATTACTTTTGCTACCAATCTGATGGATGGTTTGCTGATGTCAATGAGGTTATTGCAAGCCTCTATTAAATCTCTAGCCTTTCCCTTAGGCAGAGTCACCGACATGTGAACTGAGTCAATGGTGAAACCCCAAATAGTCCATAGTAGTGGAAGGCGTTAGTTTAGATTTAACTGGATGGATAATAAATCCCAGTTTTTCAAATAACTGTTTTGTGGCTGTTACAGTTTGTTTGGCCAATTCCAAAGTTTTTTGCCCACAATGAGTATGTCATCTAAATATGCCATGACCATGTGTTTACGTTTACGTAGAAACGCTAGGGCTGGTTTCAAAATTTTTGTGAACAGCCTGGGGCTGATGATAAACCATTTGGCAGTGCTTTATACTGCCAGTGTTGTCCCATCCAGTTGAATTTTAAGTAACATCTGTGGTCACCTTGTATAGGCACTGAATAGTAAGCATCTTTTAAATCGATGCTGGCCATGAAGTAACCTTTGGAAATTAATTGCTTAGCAGTAACAAAGGTATCCATTTTGTCAGATCTATGATGATGCGACAACCACCATCTTTTTTGTTTTTGATAAATATATTGGACACGAATTCTAATGGTTCGTGTTGAGTTTTCTCAATTACACCTTTTATGTAAAGCCGCTCCAGTTCAGCTTGCGCTTTTGATTTTTCTTTATCAGAAGGCATGAACATTCGGTTCAGTATATGTTGAACTGGAGGGCTGTACTTGTGCATAAACTCTATTGTATATCCCTGGATTCTGCTTAAGATGTAAGTATCGGTTGTTAACATGCTCCATGCATTCAGAAAAGAGTGTAATCTCCACCCAACCTCCATGCTCCCTGTATTTTGTAGGGAACCAGACCCACCTACCTCCATAGTTACCAGTGCAGGTTTACTTCTTTTTGTAGGTTCTTCGCTGCTGTTGTTGCGCTGGTGTCTGGATTTTCGGTTTGGTTGGCGTTGGAGGTCCCCGCATCTTCCAAGAAGGCCGGCCTGGGCCATGGCCTAAAAAAGACTCATGTTTTGAGTACCGGGCCTTCGAGCTTTCACCAGTTCTGCTGGTGGGTGCGTAGGGTGCTGTCTTTGGCTGTAGTGGGTTCCAGTAGGTTCTCTTGTTCCTGCACCCCTTGCACACTTGTCTTTCCTTCTGCGGACCCCTCTTCCAGGTCAGCCCAGAACTGACCCGCAGTGCTCCCCTCTGATGAGGTAGAAGCACTGTGCAGCCCTTCAAGAGGTACTGCTGTGGGTTTATCATAGGGCCCACAGTGACCCGACTCCATCTCCCGGAGTCTGTCACGTTGGAGCAAATGCTCCACACACCGCTCCATCCGGCTCCAGCGCTCTCGGGCGCTGGCCGCCCGCGGTTGTTCAAAGTCGGACTCCTCTGAGTCCACGACCTTGTTTGTTTTTGTGTCTAGCCTTACCGCCCGGCCGCGTGGATCTGGCCGGTGCGGAGGCGACATCGGGCACAGCTGATCCCATCTAGCCCACCAGCTTTGTCGCAGCCCGTTGGTTTCTCCACCTGTAATCAGCATGGTAAAAACACAAAAAGACCGCAGCTCTTACCTGCAGGTCCAGGTTAAAATTGTCGCTACGGGGGAACGTCGTTCCACCCCGTCTCCTGCCGTTTTTGACTTGTCCAAAAAGTCGACGGCCCCATTTGAATAGTCTCCCGCCCGGCCGTGGCGTTCTGGCCGGCGCAGGACCAAAAGTCGGCACAGCTGATCCCTTACGGGGCTTGTGCCTTCAGTTGCTGCTGGCTCCCGCAACTTCGCGGTCCTCCCCAGCCAGCTTTACTCGCAGCACTTGTGGACACTATTTTGTCCAGCTTCCCCCCCTGTGAAAAAACAGCGCGGGGAACAAAACTACCGCAGAGTAAATTTCTTACCTGCAGGTCGCGGTTTCAAACTTACCGCTGCGGGGGAACACTCCCCCCCGCCTGTCGTTTCGCACCGTGAAAGCGATATGACACGCATGCATCGTGGCGGGGTTCTTCACGTAGTCACTCACGTGACTCCAAAGTAAAATCTTGTATGCATGGTCCATTTACTTATCCAGCTGCTGAAAGAAGGTTATGAATTATTTTACTTTGGGATTCTTTAATATGTTGTAGCATTAAATTAATATTGTTATATTTGCGAGAGTGGCAATGGCAGTGGGCTAGAGAGAGAGAGTCCATTATTCATAAGTATAAGAGTATGTTATTCTAGGTCTTGACACATTCTAAGTTCACATCAGGAAATGCTGTCAGGCTAGGAGTGCTGGATGGTGTGTCCCAGATGTGTGAAGAGCTGTCGAAGGAGGTTTGTTAGTTTATTTTATGCATTTACTTCAGGTGTAACAGGATGAATAATGTCACCTTTGGTCATGAGCTCGGGTTTCTGCATTCAGTTTATGGTGTGTGACTGATGTATTTTTTTAGATTAGATTAGATTCAACTTTATTGTCATTGCACATTTACAGTACAACAAAATGGTTTAACCTTGCAGTCATAACATAGAATACAATAACAAAACACACACTCAACACAGTTTAACATCCACCACAGTGAGTCCACCAGGCACCTCCTCACTGTGAGCTTTGGGAGTTTAGACTGGGCCAAGTGAAGAGCGTGTGTGTTGAGGAATGTGTCATTTGTTGAGACAGTAACAATGATAAAAAAGCAACATAATGCCACCTGATTAAAATTCATGCCTTTTAATAATAAGCAGAACATTTAGATAATGTGACAAAGCACCGTGTGTTTTGCTGGATGCACAAAAACATAAATGTCACAGTTTGATTCTGCTTAATTGTAGAATCGTGAGTTGGAGAAAATCAGCACAGCCAAATCAAATAAAATGCAAGAGTTACAGTAAATGTTTGACGAAGGGAACATTGTGGCATTTAATCTGCACAATCAGGTCCAGCAATTGTTTTGTATTTCCTGTATTTTGTTACTATTTATTAATAATCTTGTATGAACAGACAAATTCTGCATGCTGATTCGTTAAATGAATTCTGTTCAGTGTTTTAGCTTTTAATTTTAGAGATACAGTGCGGAAACAGGCCCTTCAGCTCACCGAGTCTGCACCGCGCAGCAATCTCCCCTCATTAACACTATCCTACACACACACTCGGGACAATTTGAAATGTTACCAAGTGACCTACAACCTGTATGTCTTTGGAGTGTGGCAGGAAACCGGAGATGCAGGTCACAGCGAGAACGTACAAACTCCATACAGACAGCACCTGTAGTCAGGATTGAACCCGGGTCTCTGATGTTGTAAGGCAGCAAATGTACCGATGTACCACCATGTTGCCCAGTGGAAGTATTAATGTCCAGGAAACAGGGAGACAGAGTTGGCATTGACCAAAGGGCCACAACTGAGGCAGATGTGACGAGCTAGCCCAGTCCAAGCCAATATCAGAGAGTTTGTCAGATAACCTGAACTCTGCATGTATCTTCAGGAATGCACTTTTTGTGGGATAATACAATACACCACATCCTGCTGTACAAAGTGATGGTGTGAATGGTGCAGCCCATCGTAGAAAGATACAACAAAGAGGGAGACCATTTTGTCCAGTTGATCCATGTCAGTTTGAAAGACCAATTTGATAGCTCCACCACCTGCTTTTTTGTCTCTATTAAGTTACTTTTACCTTTTTTGGACGAGCCAATGGCATTTTGGTTACTTCACTCGCTTGCCCTTTCTTTGCCTCTCCTCTTTCCTCAATTTTCCATTTTCATGTGCTTTGCTCTCTTGAATGGAGAAGTGGACTTTTATTCTATTCCCTCTTCATTCTCGTCACTGCATCATTTGTCATCCAGGGATTTTCTTTGCTTCCTTCCCTGCAGGAATCTTAATTGCTCCCTTTGTTGCAAAGTCTAACTTCAATCCACTGCAACTGTCACCTTTTATCTCATTGAAATTAGCCACCCCATACTGCATCACAGGGGAGTGCTGGTACCGAACACAATGCTCCACCACTCACCCATAGGCCCCAATACTCACCACTCCCTAGAGAGGGAGGAGGGCTAGAGAGGGAGTGGTGGTAGAGAGGGAGGGGGGGCAGAGCGTGCAGGGCCGAACGGAGCTGAGCGGGTTGGAGTGCTGTCATGCCCCTCATAGGGGGTAGAGGGAGAGGGAGGTGAGGGGGTAGAAAGAGAGGGTAGAGTGAGGAAGAGGGGGGTACAGATGGAGGAGGTTAGAGAGAGGGAGGTAGAGTCTGGGGAGGGGAGTAGAGTGGGGGGGGGAAGGTAGAGAAGAGGGTGTTAGAGAGGGAGGGGGTAGAGAGGGTGAGGGAGGATAGAGAGGGAGGAGGCATGAGAGGGAGTGTAAACATTTGAACAACTTTCGCTACCCCCTCCTCTCCCTGATCGACTCCCCAGGATTTTTTTCCTCCACTCCCCCAATCCCTCCCTCACCCCTTCGAGCGGAGCCAATGGAGCTGGTCTTAGCGGGTCCGAGCTGAGGGGGGGGGGGTGGGGCCGAGCGGGTCCCAGCGGGTCCCAGCGGAGCCGAGCGTGCAGGGCCGAATGGGTCAGAGCGGAGCCGAGCGAGCGGGGCTGAGCGAGCGGGGCGGAGTGTGAATGGCCGAATGTGACCGAGCAGTCTAATTTAAGTGTAAAAACGCAAAGTAATAATTAAAATGCAACGTATTAAATCCAAGTGTTTTTAAATAAATGTGATTCCATGAAATAGCGAAGTATTTTAAAAATTCAACTCTTGTAAAATAAAACTTAATCAATGTAATTGTGAAGTTTTTTTTAAATCACCTGTTTTTAAATAAATGTTATTCAATGCAATAGCGAAGTATTTTTGAAAAATCAACTCTTGCAATGGTGAAGTTGAATTTTAGAACTTGCATTTTTAAAATGTTGAAAATGTCGTTGGAGAGCTTGAGTGTCCCGTCGTGCCTTGGGAGTTTATTGTGGGGGTTTTTCTTCAATATTAGAACTTTGAAAACTTTAATATTTTGAAGCTGTTTTCAAAAGGTTAGTAACGAGAAATATAGGTTGAAATGCGATGGGAAGATATGTATTCTGTCGGTGGAGAAAATGTGAGTAGCGTGTGTGAAAATGGGAAGGCTGTGGCCAAGCGTTTGGAAGAAGATACAAATTAAGGAGATTAAAAGAAAGCCAACACAACCCTGGCTCACACAAACATTTAGAATGTTAAGAACAAAGAGAAGAGTTTTAGTACAATAGAGATAATGTTGTGATCTCCGTATCATAAATGTTCTCCCACTGAACTTAATTTCAGTTTCTGACCTATATTCAAAAATACTAATGCCAACTCAGCTATGTCAATGTGAAGCTCAAAACACACTCCTTATGGAACTTGGCACATATTTCAGGAATCTCTTCCCACTTATCCCATATTACACCATTACTTTTCTTTGCTTATTTCACAATAATTTAAGTTCATTATTTTCATTACACCAAATTCCTTGTAAGGAAATTTACCATTTATTCCCAGACATTGGTCTACAACATTCCTTGTTGTATGAATGTAATGTATTTGACCTTCAACCTCATCCCTCTATTTGGTATTTAGTGTACAGCTGCTTACAAAATTCACAGCTATTCCTTATTTTTAACCAAATACCAGTTGGAATATATTTGGCTACATGTTGTCTGGATTTCTGATTGAATAATGCTAAGCTGATTCCAGTGTCAACTTTTTAATATAGCATGCATATTTTCTGAGTAAGTCACTCCGGCTATTATATTGGGAAGGGTGTTGATGTTTTACTCATCCACCAGAAGTATTCAGAGCTACACATTGTGATGTTAATCTATGTGCAATGCTTATTTTGATACCAGGCTGCTTTAAATTGGAGCTCAGCGTTCTAACAGCCTCTATTAAGCACGTGCACAGCTGAACACACATTCAGCAGCAGAAATGATCACATCTAATGTTATTTAAAGGGAAATTACTTCCAGGTTAATTGTCGATTGATTTTTACCGTGCTGATCCAAGCAAAATAGCATGTCCTGCTTGTAAAGTTCTTAGGGGTTAAATGTCTACAGGGTATGTCCAAAGATATGTGTCAGTTTAGTTGGCTTAAATTCTGGATATTTTCTTTAACTATTTACTCCCAGATCTTGGAGTAGACATGATGGGGAGGACGGGCAGAGGACACACAGAAGGCTAAGGATAGTGCCATCTCAAGATGGGTGACATTAGTTTGGTTAGAATCAGACAGATAACGAGTGCAGTCATCCTAGCAAGTTGTGCACGGAGCCATTCCACTCCCAGGGCTGGGGATTCTTGGAATCTGCAGGAGGCAATTAAAGGCCTGTCCTTAAACTGAACAGGTATTGATCTTCTGCTACAACGTGCAGGCTTGGGTAACGCACGTGTGTGTGTGTGTTACAACAGATGGGGACATTTGCCACCAGCCTCTCTATCATCACCGCCTCTATGATTGTGGATGAGG
The DNA here is from genome assembly GCF_010909765.2 of Amblyraja radiata. Classification (NCBI taxonomy): domain Eukaryota; kingdom Metazoa; phylum Chordata; class Chondrichthyes; order Rajiformes; family Rajidae; genus Amblyraja; species Amblyraja radiata. The sequence goes on along the minus strand of NC_045957.1, from coordinate 55,028,513 downwards.
TTGTTCTTCTGCACTTCTATTTTGTAAAGGACAGGCTGCCATTGTTGCACAAGCCTGTCCATTCACCATCACAGCGTACGTCCTCAGCTGCAGGCAGCTCACTCTGTGGTCTCCACATGTTTCTGGACTGTGAGTGCATTCACTAGGGAGCTGGCACTACGATCATCTGTTGCCCCTGATCATTGATGTGCTGAGCTCCAAGACTACACGGCATCAGTATTTCAGCTGGTGATCGTGGATGTTAATCAAAGATGTGCCTTCATCGTCACTGCATCAGCCTTTGGTGGCAGATAGATAACAATGCACACAGAGGGGGGAGGAAGAGGTCAGGTGCACCCGCAGGAGGTTTAGAAGGACTTTAGTAGATTTAGGGCCTTGCAACTGATATATGCTGCAGTGGTCCCAACAATCCCTTCCATCTATTGGATTGATGAGGTGCTGCAATGCCTTCAAAGCCACTTTGAACACTTGTGGCAACAATTGTTGCATTGTTTTGTCGCTTTGTATGCCGGATGGTCTAATAGGCATGGAGGACAGTAAGATCAGTGTGGACAATAGTAATATGCAAGGGCAGTTTGAGATTAAAGTGGAGGAGGTGCTTAGGGCTCTTGAAGAGCAGTAAGATGGATAAATCTCCAGGACCTGATGGGATCTATCCCAGGTTATTGTGAGGGGCGAGAGAGATTGTAGGAGCCTTGATGGAGATTTTTGCATCTTCTCTTAGCTACAGTTGAGGTCCCAGAGGTCTGAAGACTAGCTAATGTTGTTCCTTTATTTAAGAAGGGAAATAGAGAGAATTCAGGAAATTATCATGTGAGCCTCATGTCAGGGGTAGGGAAGCTATTGGAAAGGATCTTTCAGAATGGGATTTACCCCTATTTGGAAGAGAATGGAATAATTAGGGATAGTCAGCATGTCTGTACATGGCAGATCATCTTTTTTGAGGAGCGGACGAAGGTAATCGATGAGGGCGGGGCTACATGTATTTTAGTACATGTATTTACTAAATATGTACATGCATTTACTATGTCTACATGTATTTTAGTAAAGCATTTGATAAAGTCCCCTATGGTTGGCTGATAAAGATTAAGGTGCCCGAGATTAGCAGTGACTTGGTCGCATGACTTCAGAATTGGCTTGATAGGGGACAGAGGGTTGTGGTGGAAGGACAATATTCAGCCTGGAAGACTGTGACCAGTGGAGTTCCACAGGGATCTGTGCTGAGACCTCTGCTGTTTGTGATATACATAAATGACTTGGATGTAAACGTAGACAAGTTGGTTGTAAGTTTGCAGATGACACCAAGATTGCTGAGGTTGTGAACTGTAAGGAAGACAGTCAAAGTATACAGTGGGATATAGATCAGCTACAGAAATAGACGGAATTTAATCTAAGCAAGTGTGAGGTGTTGCACCTTGGGAGGTCAGATGTAAGGGGGGTGGAACTATATAATTAATGGATGTATTAATTAAAAAATAATAGACAGGGTGGTAAATAAGGCATATGGCATGTTTGCTTTCATAGGTTGAGCATTGATTATACGAGTTAGGAAGTCATGATGCACATCTATAGAATTTTGGTTAGGTCACATTTGAAGTATTACATGCAGTTCTGGTTGCCCCATTACTGGAAGGATGTCGAGGCTTTGGAGGTTTACCAGGATGCTGCCTGGATTAGGGGGTATCAGCTACTGGGAGAGGTTGGACAGACTTGGAATGTTTTCTCTGGAACACTGGAGGTTGCGGGGAGACCTGATAAATCTATATAAAATTATGAGAGGCATAGATAGGATGAAAAAATCAAATACTAGAGGGCATGGCTTTAAAGGGAGAGGGGAGAAGTTGAAAAGAGTTACGGGGTATAGAAGAGAGCCTCATCTATAGTAGAAGAGGGGAACCCCCGTTCCCTGAAGAATGAGGACATCTCCGATGCCCTGGTTTGGAACACCTCATCCTGGGTGCAGATGCGGCATAGACGGAGGAATTGGGAGTAGGAGATAGAGTCCTTACAGGAAGTGGGGTGGGAAGAAGTGTAGTCTAGATAGCCTTAGGAGTCAGTGGGTTTATTCTATACCCCGTAACTCTGCTCTCTCTCCCCATCCCCCCCACTCTTAACAAGGACAGAGTCCCCCTTGTCCTCACCTTCCACCCTACCAGCAGTCACATACAACAAATAATCCTCTGACATTTTCGCCACCTCCAATGGGATCCCACCACTCGCCACATCTTCCCATCTCCTCCCCTGTCTACTTTCCGCAGAGACCGCTCCCTCTGTAACTCCCTGGTCAATTCATCTCTTCCCACCCAAACCACCCCCTTCCCTGGCAATTTCAAGTAGTCCTTGCTTTCTCCTCCCCTTCCCAGCTCTCCCTCAGCCCACTGTCTCCACCACTTCCTTTCTTCTTCCCGCCCCCCCCCCCCACCCTCACATCAGTCTGAAGAAGGGTCTCGACCCGAAACATTGCTTATTTCCTTCGATCCATAGATGCTGCCTCACCCGCTGAGTTTCTCCAGCATTTTTGTCTACCTTCGATTTTCCAGCTTCTGCAGTTCCTTCTTAAACATTTAAATAGGTGTAAGGGTATAAAGAGGGAGTGTGTGGATAAAAGTTTGGATTTAATTTGTGGAGGTGTGAGAGGTACTTCAGTAAGAGAAATCAAAGGCAGGTTATTATCTAAATGGAGTGGATTGCAAATGAGTGAAGTACAGAGCGATCCAGCTGTTCCTGTGCATGAATAATAAAAAGTTAACAGGCAGGTTTAACAAGTAGTTAAGAAGACAAACAGCATTTTGACCTTTTTGGCAAAGTGTTATTTTTTTTAAATAAGGAGGCTTTTTTTTGTAATTGTACAGGGTGTTAATGAGGCCTGGTCTGCAATACTGTGTACAGTTTTGGTCCTCTTGCCTAAAAAAATTATAGACCAACATTGGAGGCAGTACATCATCAGCCTAATTGTGGGGTGAGAGGGATGTCCAAGCAAGAGAGATGATATAGTTAGAGTCTGGTTTCCTTTAAGTTTAAAGAACAATAATCAAACATAAGATCCTGAGAGGAAGGGAGGGGGGTGACAGGGTAGATGTTGCTTCCACTAGTTGGCGAGTTTTAAACAAAGGGACATAAGTACAAGATAAGGGCTGGTCATTTAAAACCGAGGCATGTAGAAATTTCTTCTCGCAGAGGACGGTGAATCTTGAGTTCTCTGCAGGTGGTGGAAGCTGGATCTTTAAAACAAGTAAAGTGGAGGAGGATAAATATTGGATAGATCGAGGCATGTAGGGGAATGAAGAACTGGCACAGAAGAGATGAGGCTAGCTTAGATCATTCATGATCCTATACAATGGCGGGACCAGCACAATGTATGATCATTTACAGCATCATGCAAAGGTATACAGGACTACGGTTAGTCAAGGAACTAAGATTTCCAAGGTGTTTAGTTTTTCCTCTTTTTTTTGTGTGCCCGTGATTGGTAGAACACTTTTTTTTCAACAGTTCTTCACCCTCTACCAAGGGTGCTGTTTCTTGCAGGTCACTGGTGGCTCGGGCAAGTCCAGTGAATATCAAAAGGACAATAACTACTAGGTTTTATAGGCAGATTTGAGGTTCAAGCCCCTTGACTGTGGCTGATAAAAATTGAGAATGGGCTCAATGACAAACTCATTCTTGTTCTGTACATGTGCTATGTTTTCCCTAGTTTGTAATTTGTTATTCAAACCCCTCCAGGATGAGTGTATTTGTGCTTCTGCTTTAATCCAACTGGATTAAGTGAAGCCATGTCCTCTAGTGTGCTGGTTTCTTCTGTTGCACAACAAGCTAAGGAAATTTTGGGCAAGCTAAAGAGTGAGTGCTAGAAAGCTGGCTGCGTGGAACCCCTTCTTTAATTATTTCATATTTAGAAATAGACTGTTTCTCGCAATGCTCTGTGAGAATGTTGTTGGAAAGGAAATCGTCCAATTATCTGGCGTAACGGACAGAAATTCCAAAACAACTGTGAAATAATGGTTTCTGTTGAATCGACAGTGGTCATTCAGGGAGGAACTTATACTGGTTTATACTTAGGTCGTGACAGGTTCAGGAGTGAATATTGAAAGAAGAAATAACAGGAGAAGCACATTATCAGCTCTCCAGGAGGAATCTTAACAGCTTCAACCATTCCGTGTCTGATGTATTCCTGTTGCTTGAGGAACACACAGGAGTGTTGTAGTTTGGAGATGGCCACACCGTCAAGTAAATGGATGACTGCCAGGAGAGGTAGGCAGGTAATGTGGAGCCTCCTATGGTTGTACCCTGCTCAAACAAGTATGCTGTTTTGGATGCTTTTGGGGGAAGGGGGGGAATAGCCTCACTGGGGGGAAATGGCAGTAGCAGCTAGATCAGGGTAGTTGTAGTTTGTGACTTTAATTTCCACAATATTGTCTGGGACTCTCCTCATGGCAAAATGTGTTAGTTGTGTGTAGCTCAGTTTCTCAACAGTATATAGATAACCATTCAGGGAACGAGCCGTACTGGTCCTTATATTGGGAAATGAGCCTGGCCAATTGTAAGGACATTTTGGGAACAGTGATCATAATTCCACAAATTTTCAAATAGTTGAGATGGATAAGGATAGGACTGAACCTGTGGACAAAGTCTAATTGGAACAGACGCTTCAGTCTGAAGAAAGGTCCTGACATGAAACACGATGTGCCCATTTATCTTCACAGATGCTGCTTGACATATGTGCCTCCAGTAGTTTGCATTTTACAACAATATTGGAGAGGATATGGGGAGTGTAGGTCCACATCTGACATGTGACATCAGGCCAGTTGATCAGAATTCAGGACCAATGTGTTCCTGTGACGAAGAGAGGCAAGGATGACAATAATCAGGAATCTTGGATGATGAGATTTGTGATAAAACATATGTTAGAAGCAAGAAGCTGAATTTGGGCAAGGCCCTTTCGGAATATAGAGAGAACGTAAGCAAGGAATCAGGACGGCTAAATGTGGCCATGTACAGTGCCCTCCATAATGTTTGGGACAGAAATATGTTTAGAAAAAATCACATGTGGTTAAAGTGCACATTGTCAGGTTTTAATAAAGGCCATTTTTAGACATTTAGGTTTCACCATGTAGAAATGACAGCAGTGTTTATACATAGTCATCCCATTTCAGGGCACCATAATGTTTGGGACACAGCAATGTCATGTAAATGAAAGTAGTCCTGTTTAGTATTTTGTTGCATTTTCTTTGCATGCAATGACTGCTTGAAGTCTGCGATTCACAAACATCACCAGTTGCTGGGTGTCTTCGCTGGAGATGCTCTGCCAGTTTAGTTTATGCTTGTTTTGGGGGCTAATCCCCTTCAGTTTTCTCTTCAGCATATAAAAGGCATGCTCAATTAGGTTCAGATCGGGTGATTGACTTGGCCACTCAAGAATTAACCATTTTTTAGCTTTGAAAAATTCCTTTGTTGCTTTAGCAGTATGTTTGGGATCATTGTCTTGCTGTAGAATGAACCGCCGGCCAATGAGTTTTGAGGCATTTGTTTGAACTTGAGCAGATAGGATGTGTCTATACACTTCAGAATAAATTATGCTACTACCATCAGCAGTTGTATCATCAATGAAGATAAGTGAGCCAGATCCTTCAGCAGCCATACATGCCCAGGCCATAACACCCCCACCACCATGTTTCACAGATGAGGTGGTATGCTTTGGATCTTGGCAGTTCCTTCTTGCCATCACTCTGATCTTCATCTCATCACAAGACCTTTTTCCAGAACTGTGGTTGCTCTTTTAAGTACTTCTTGGCAAGCTGTAACCTGGCCATCCTATTTTTGCTGCTGACCAGTGGTTTGCATCTTGCAGTGTAGCCTCTGTATTTCTGTTTCTATTTCCTTCTGCGGACAGTGGTCATTGACAAATCCACAACTGACTCCTGAAGAGTGTTTCTGATCTGTTGGACAGGTGTTTGTGGATTTTTCTTTATTATAGAGAGAATTCTTCTGTCATCAGCTGCGGAGGTCTTCCTTGGCCTGCCAGTCCCTTTGCGATTAGTAAGCTCACCAGTGCTCTCTTTCTTCTAAATGATGTTCCAAACAGTTGATGTTGGTAAGCCCAAGGTTTGGCTGATGTCTCTTAAGTTTTATTTTTGTTTCTCAGTCTCATAATGGCTTATTTGACTTTCATTGGCACAACTTTGGTACTCATGCTGATAAACAGCAATAAAAGTTTCCAAAGGTGATGGAAAGACTGGAGGAAAGACTAGGTGCTGCAAGCTCTCTTATACCTGCATTAAGGAGGCAATTAAACACACCTGAGCAATTACAAACACCTATGAAGCCATGTGTCCCAAACATTATGGTGCCCTGAAATGGCAGGGACAATGTATAAACACAGCTGTAATTTCTACATGGTGAAACCAAAATGTATAAAAATGGCCTTTAATAAAATCTGACAATGTGCACTTTAACCACATTGGGTTATTTTTTTTTTTATTTAGTATGTTTTAAAGTTTGTATTTTGTGTTTCTTTGTGTGTTTTATGTGGGGGGTGGTGTGGGGGGGTGAGGGGGAAACCGCTTCGGTCGCCTCCTCCATGGAGAGGCGACTTTTTTCAGGTCGCCTCCCCCGTGGCCTAACATCAAGGATCGACGCGGCCTTTCCCGGAGACGCGCCCGGGGCTTCAGCGGCGGGCGCAGCGTGGTCTCTCAGCGTGGAGCGGGTGAACCCATCGCTGGGGCTCGCTGGAGGGGAGCGCTCCGTTTCGCTGGCCCGGGGCAGCCGGCAGCCTGAAGTCGCAGCCTGAAGCCGCGGTCTGCAGAGCTCCGGCTGGTGCGGCGTCTACAGCCCAGCATCCCTCATGGGGGACCCGGGGGAAGAAGAAGCCATCACTGCCGGCCCGCGGCCAACTTCTACCGCGGGTGCGGCATGGACTTACCATCACCCCTGGAGGGGGGCTTCGACCGCCGGCCCTGCAGTCTACGGTGCTTCTGGCTGCGGCGGGGACTTTAAATCTCGACCGCCGGCCTGCGGCCTACAACAATCTAAAGCCGCGGTGTCCGGTGAGGAAGAGCCGATCCTGGACTGACTGGACTCTGGTCCTGTACATGGGGGTGAAATGGAGGAGGACTGGCCAGGTTTTTGTGCCTTCCACCACAGTGATGAATGCTGTGGTGGATGTTTGTGTTACAGTTTTATTGTGTGTTCTTTATTATTGTACTGCTGCTGACAACCCAAATTTCCACCAACCCTGGTTGTGTGGCAATAAATTATATCTATCTATCTATCTATTACAAATCTCAAATTGTGGAGTACAGAGGCAAATAAATAAATGATGGATCTTTGCCCCAAACATTCTCCCTGTGACCGTCTGGGTTTTCTCCTGGTGCTCTGTGTTCCTCCCACATTCCAAAGAAATGTAGGTTTGTAGGTTAATTGGCTTCTGTAAATTGTCCGTGGTGTGTAGGATAGAACTAGTGTGCGGGGGATTGCTGGTTGGTGTGGGCCGAAGGGCCTGTTTCCACGTTGTATCTCTAAAACTAAAACTATAAAACTACATCATGACTTCCTGATTCTTGTACTCAAAGTCCCGACCTTTGCCATATGCCTTCTTTAACACTCTATCTACTTATGTTGCCACTTTCAGGGAGTTATGTTCTTGGACCCCAAGATCCCTCTGTACATCAATGCTGTTTAGGGTCATGACATTAGTTGGATAGTTTGCCCTTTCATTCGTCTCCCAAAGTGTAACACTTCACACTTGCTCGGATTAAACTCTATTTGCCATTTCTCCACCCATTTCTGTATATGGTCTATATGCCGCTGTATACTTTGACAGACTTGCTCACAGTCCGTGACCCCAGCAATTTTGGTGTTATCTGCAAGCTTATTAACCAACCCGTCTACATTCACACCCAAGTCAGTTATATATATCACAAACAGCAGAGGTCCCAGTGCAGATTGCTACAGAACTCCACTGGTCACAAACCTCCAGCCTGAATATTGTCCTTCCACCACAACCCTCTATCTTCTATTAGGGAGAGGTAGGACAGACTTGGATTGTTTTCTCTGGAACCCTGGAGGTTGAGGGGAGACTTTAAAATTATAGGGTATATAAAAGTATATATAGGGCATGTAGTTAGAAGCTTTTTTCCAGGATGGAAATATTAAATATGAAAGGGCATAGTTTTAAGGTGATAGGGTCAAAGTTAAAAGATGTGCGGGGCAAGTGTTTTTACACAGAGGGCGGTGAGTGCCTCAAACTTGCTGCTGAGGGTGGTGGTGGAAGCAGATAAGATTGTGGCATTTACATTACTTTTGGATAGGTACATGGATATGCAAAAAATGGAGGCATACGGTTTCTGTGTTGGTCTTGGCACCATGTTTGGCACAGACATTGTGGGCCGAAGGGCCTGTTCGTGTGCTGTATAGTTCTATGTAAAATTGTGGTTGTGGGTAGGAGTAAGGTTTCCAAAACATACAGCAGGATTGGGGTTGGATATATGGGTGGAGATGTAGCTGATATAAATCAAACCAGTACAAGGTGTTGCACTTTGAGAATGTTAAATGGAAGGAGAAAGTATACAATAAATTTAAAGATCCTTAAGGGCATTGAAGTACAGAGTAATCTTGTGGTGCATATGCTTATTTCCCTGAAAGTAGCAACAAAAGTAGATAGGGTGGTTAAGAAGCTGTCTGGCGTGTTTGCCCTCACAGGTCAGTGCATTGAGGGATGCTGCCTGACATGCTGAGTTACTCCAGAACTTTGTCCTTTTTAGTACAGAAGTTGGGAAGTTTTCTTGCATCTATAACTTTGGTTAGGCCATCCTTGGAGTACTGTTTGCTATTCTGGTTGCTGCTTTGTAGGAAGGATGTGGAGAGGGTGCAGAAGAGATGAATTGAAATGTTTACAAAAAAAAGTGATGGAGTAATTCAGCGGGTAAGGCAGCATCCCTGGAGAAAAGGAATATGTGATGTTTCGGATCGGGACTTCTTCAGACCCTTCTGTCTGAAGGGTTCATTTGACCTTTCTGTCCAGCCCGAAACTTCACCAATAAATGTTCTTCAGAGATAGTGCCTGACCTGCTGACTTACTCCAGTATTTAGAGTATTTTTTCATTGGAGTGTTGCCTGGTTTAGAAAATAATAGCTGTAAAGATACATTGGACAAACTTGGATTGTGTTCCTGGAGCCTCCATTAAAGTACCGGTATATAAAATGATGTATACCTGGTTAGTCTTTTTCCCAGGTCAGCAATGTCAAATTCTGGATGGCATAGTTTTAAGTTGAGAGAGGTGAGGGACTGGGGTAGGAGTGATTTTTTAATTTATACATAGAGTAGTTGGTGTGTGGAATGTGCTGCATGGGAAAATGGTTGAAGTAGATATGATAGTGTTACAGCGGCATTTAAACCAGTGTATGAGCAGGTAGCGAATGGAAGGAAATAGATCATGTGCAAGCAGATGGAATCCGTTTCGATTGGCACAGAAGGTGTAGAACAGAGCCTATCCTGTGCTGTATTGTTCTATGTTCTTTGATTTTAGTTCACAATTGTTAAATTATTTCCTTAAGAGCAATCAGATTAAAGTCAAGCGCAGCCTCACCTTTGACTGTATCCTCTTGCTGAGTGCTTCTGCAAACAGCAAAATACTATTGTGATATGAAAGTCTCAAGAGTGTATATGGCAGCTAGTTTTAATTGGGAGAAATAGTTTTTAATATAACAAATTTATAGATGTAATTTGAAGATGGTGAATCATGCTTTATTTAGTACATCCATGAATACACAAAGAACATATATATACTTTATTTTAATTTGTATACACATCCGCTCTAAGGTACGGGCGCATTTCTGGCATGTTCTGCTCTGTCACTCATCTATTGAGTGTTTAAACCAGCAACTCTCTTTTAGGATATATCTTGTGGTAGAAGAACCACTAATTACATTTTCATACTGAAAGTCTCAAAAAACAGAACTTGTTTCCCCTGGAACACCAGTAGTTAAGGGAGATCTGATAGAAGTATATAAAATTATGAGGCATAGATAAAGGAGACAGTCAGATCCTTCCTTGTAGGATGTAAATGTCAAAGACAAGAGAGCTTTAAGGTGAGAAGGACGCTTTTTTTAATGCAGAAAGCGGTGGAACGTGCTGCCAGGGGTGGTAATGGAAGCAGATATGATCATATTTAAGAGGCTAGATAGACAGATGGATATGCAGGGAACAGAGAGATATGGATCATGTACAGGCAGATGAGATTAGTTTACCGTGTCATTATGTGCAGCACAGACATTGTGGGCCAATGGACATTTCCTGTGCTGTATTTATCCATGTAATCCAAATAGCTGAGCTCCCGGAGGCAGGCTCAAACAGAGTTCACCATGCCTCTGTAAGGGTCTAGCTGAGCCTCAGTGCAGTTTGCTGAATTTGTACAAATGAAAATTCAGTATCAAAACATTCTCTCACCTTTGACCTGATTTTACAAAGTCAGCTTCCCGATGATATTTTTTAAAGTAAAGGGCAAAGGAAATAAGACTGTGTTGTAGTTCAGCCATGATGCTGTTGTAATGGTTATTTCAATCAAGCTGTTTCACAGTCAAGAATTGCAAGTATCTCAAAATTTACAAGCATTTGAAAGTAGGTATTGTTCAAAATACACACATTTTAAGTGTTGTTCGTCAGCCTTTTTGAGAAAAGGAAATTGAGGCTGGTGAAAAAGACGGTTATTGTTGTAACGCACAGTGATTGTTAATTGAAGCTTATTGCAGAGCTGTCGTCTGGTCGATGCACCTGACATGATTAACCAGTAGAAAATACTCTGGTTCTAACTGCTACTACCCATGTGAGGAATGAGATATATAATCTATTACGGTTCAAGAACCACATGGAAGAAGACACACTTATACAAACCTATGTAACAATAAAGCTCTCTACTGGAACACTTTTTACATTGTCGAGATTCAGATCTATTCATTGTAAAAACAACCAGGTCTCAAATTGCTTCAAGTCTTCAGGGAACATAAAGAGATTTTTACACAGATGTTTGTTTAAAAAAGGAAATAAAGTCAAGATTAGGATTTGGGCTGTTGTTGCACTTGGTGAATGTGCTTTCCCAGGGATCAGGATTGACTGAAATATCTTCTTATGTGGCATATCTCTTGGTCCACTGCCTGGCTATTCTGTCGTGTTCTGCTCTGTTAGTCAGATATTGAGTTGCTATGCTTCCCACCAAAGGATCCGCTGTAAAGAAAAACAGATAGGGCTTAGTGTCACAGATCTGAAAATATAAATATGTGTATTATACCTATGCATAATACATGACCATGACTCGTCATAACCATGTTTAATAACAAAATATTTGATACACAGAGCAATTCACACAAATTAGAGGGAGAGGGAGGGAGGGGGGAGAGGGAGGGAGGGGGAAGAGGGAGGGAGGGGGAAGAGGGAGGGAGGGGGAATAGGGAGGGGGAAGAGGGAGGGAGGGGAAAGAGGCAGGGAAATAAAGAGGGAGCGAGGGGGGAGAGGGAGGAGGAGGAGGGAGGGAGGAGAAGAGGGAGGAAGGAGGGAGGAAGGAGGGAGGAAGGAGGGAGGGAGGGAAGGGGAAGAACGAGGGGGAAGGGAGAGGAGATGGAGGAACGGAAGAGGGCAAGAGGAGGCAGAGAAACATAGAAACATAGAAAATAGGTGCAGGAGTAGGCCATTCGGCCCTTCGAGCCTGCACCGCCATTCAATATGATCATGGCTGATCATCCAACTCAGTATCCCGTACCTGCCTTCTCTCCATACCCCCTGATCCCTTTTGCCACAAGGGCCACATCTAACTCCCTCTTAAATATAGCCAATGAACTGGCCTCAATTACCTTCTGTGGCAGAGAGTTCCAGAGATTCACCACTCTCTGTGTGAAAAATGTTTTTCTCATCTCGGTCCTAAAGGATTTCCCCTCTATCCTTAAGCTGTGACCCCTTGTCCTGGACTTCCCCAACATCGGGAACAATCTTCCTGCATCTAGCCTGTCCAACCCCTTAAGAATTTTGTAAGTTTCTATAAGATCCCCCCTCAATCTCCTAAATTCTAGCGAGTACAAGCCGAGTCTATCCAGTCTTTCTTCATATGAAAGTCCTGACATCCCAGGAATCAGTCTGGTGAACCTTCTCTGCACTCCCTCTAAGGGGAAGGGGGAGAGGGGGTGGAGAAAGGGGAGAGAAAAGGGAGGAGGAGAGGGGAAATATGGGAGGGGGGGAAAGAGGGAGAGGGGAGGGAGGGAGAGGGTGGGGGGAGAGGGGGGGGGAGAGGGCGGGGGGAGAGGGGGAGGGGAGAGGGGGGGTGGGAGGGGGAGAGAAGGTATGGGGAAGGAAGGCAGAGGGGAAGGGAGGTAATGGGGTGAAAATGCCATCAGTGGGAGGGGACGTGGTGGGAGCGGGTGCTCAGAGCATGTGGTGGTGGTGAGGGGGGGGGGGGGGGGGTTTGGGGAGGAGAAGAGTGGTGCTGGGGCAAAGGAGATAGAACAATCAAGTATACCTGTCTGCATTGCCTCCAGTTAAAGCACATTCTTCTGTAAACCTGGAGACCAAAAGCCACGCACTACCCCAGATACACCATTGCTCTGTAAAGGTGCATGAAAACATACCTACTTCTGAACTTCATGCAACATTCCATAAGCGTTCCTAATTGTTTTCTGTTCAATGGTTCTTTTATTACCATGTATCCCAAGGTACAGTGAGATATTTTTTTGCATACAGATCAGTAAGATTATTGCCATACATGGATCTCCCTATCTTTGCTGATATCCACTCCTTCAGGCAGCACCTTCTCATTCAGCAACACCTTAATTCTCCATCCCACTTCCATTCTAATCTCTCTAAATTTGTATCATACCCTATTTCAATCATTGCCCAATGTTAGCTCAAGGAACTGTATTTCACCTTCTGACTCAACCCTTTACAGCCTATCAACAATAACCCATAATTCAGAATACCAAATGACCAATACCGATGAAACATGTAAATATTTGTTTTTGTTTTTTTCTCTTTCCACTGATGCTGTAATTTGTTGAATATTTCCACCTTTGTCTATTTTATTTCAGATTTATATAATCTGCAGTTTTGTGCAGATAGTTCAGCTACAAAGTGTTTTCATAACGCAAAATTGATACAATGTGATGATGAATTAGAGAACAATCTGAATTATGAGGGCCAATTGATTTAATGCAATTTCAATCAGGAACTAGAGAACCTAGACTAGCAGAAAAAAAATGTTGTGCAAAAAAAAAAAAAAATCAGAGTTCTGGGAGAAATCTCTTCACATGTACCTTTCCTGTGGTAATCAGACACTTGTCTTTTAAGAATATTGCTGTTTGTTTCAGCATGGGTGGCCTTTAAAAAGTGACAACGAATTACTCTATTAATACTTGTGCAACAATACTCTATTTAACAATAACACAGTCTTCAATATTTTTAGCTTGCAGTAACAAAAATATACTAAAACATTTATTTTTCAAAATCCTACAGGAAAATAACGGTTGCAGCAAATCTAAAACTCACTCGCCCCTAAACATTGATACAAATATTTTATGCCATTTTTCATATTATTTACCTGTTTATTCTTTTGTCCTTAATATACTGATAAAACACCTTAGAGTGGCGTTTTGTGACCCCCCCCCCCCCCCCCCCCCCCCCCGCCTTCCTAATTTCACTTAATATCCCTGTTATTATTATTGTTAAAAAGTGTGAACAACTGCTTGAGATTAGGTGCTTCATGAAGAAAGAACATGGTGCAAACTTAATAAATTGAGATCTGTGGCAGAGTAGAAATAAAGCCCTGGTTTCATTAAACATTTCGCAAGTCTGGAACTGGGCCTGAAATGGATTCTCATTGTGTTTGGTTCATGCCTGTAAAATGACCATAATGAGATTGAATTTCTAGCCCACTCTCACTGCAGCAATTCTACCACACCACCAGATGTTCTTGATAGCATAGAAATCATTATAATGGACTCTGCCCGACTTACATTCCTCAGGAAGTGATTTAGTTGTGAATCAAAGTCAATGATGTGTGAAGGATGCTAAGTGAAAAATAATAATCATTGTCTTGAAAAAGAATAATCACAAAAGCTCTGCTTTGCCAAAGTAATTTATTTTACATAATTAAAAGTACTGGTTAATGTGTTAATAGAGTATTTGAATCCGAGCACAAAGTTTCTTCCATTGTATTGGCTTTCATTTGATTGGTGATTACACATTTCTTTTTAAAAGGCATGTTTTATCTAGGTAGCTGGGCAACCATGAAGATATGAGGAATAAACATTCCATTTTTATTATCTCATTGCAACAATATCGAGATATGACTGTTTACACAATGTACATTAAATTGATATTTACACCATCTTGTCTGAAGCTTGTGCAATTGCGTATTTAAAAACATAATCATTTTGCTCAATTTTCCTATTAATCACCAAATTAGTCATGTGAATTTTAAAATGAAAAGATCAATTTGGGGCAGGAGTTTCTCTGTTGAGAAGGAATTCAAATGTTATTAAGTATTAAATGCTCAATTAATAATGATTGTGTAAAAATGTGTTTGATGCAATTAACAAATAAACTGCTGGATATGGGTGCTTTCTACTAGGACAAGGTACAAGAAATAGAAAAAAGGCTAAGGCATTATCATCTTGTCTATATTCCCTAATAAGCACGAACATTGTCAGACAGCTGGTATGCTTAGCCTCCAGAGGGTTAATTAGCTGTCATTCAGTCCCCTGGCTCTACATTCTAATGAAGCTACTTGACATGGAGACTGCCACAGGACAAGTGCCCACATTAGAACTCTCCATTTCTATTTACATTCAAAATGTCAGGCAAATCTGAACTCCGAAGTTAGTGACAAATTAGTTCCTATTTCACCTTTCTACAAAAAATAAATGAAAGAAGTTATATTGCACGATCAAGTACACAATTAATTTAATTCTAAACTGATATTTTGGAACAAGGTTTAGACCCACTTTATAGAAATGTAAATGATTATACAGGTACTGGAGTAAAAAACCTTCCTCAACATTTGTTTCATCCATTTATGGGATGCTAATGTCAATGACGAGGTTAGTATTTGATACACTTCCATAATTACCCTAAGATCAGATACCTGAATTGTCTCTCTGTGAAAATTATTCTACCTGTTATTGAATAGTGAATGTTAGCCCTTTTTACTTGGTGGCATGAAGAAACAATGACATATTTTCAAGTCAGCCTTCTAATGTAGGCACTTGTCTCAGAGAGCTGTTGGAAAGATTTTGCACAGTTGACTGGGGTGGGATTAGCTTTATGGTTTGAGATTCCAGTTCCTAGATTAATGCATGATGACCCATCTGTTTTCATTCTTACTGTCTTGAACATAACTATTAGGTACAACTGAATGACTTTCTGGACTATATCAGCAAACAATAGCACTCCAGTGGTTTGGATTACATCTATGCCAGACCTGATTAATACAGCAGATTTGAAAGCCAGTGACTTTCTCATGACAATCCACATGTTTCATGTCACTATTACCTGAACTAGCTTTTAATTCTAGACTATTTAAGTAGCTGAATTTAAATGATTTAACTGCCATATTGGGATTGGAATGGCTAGAGATTATTGGTCCAGTCCAGACTCATAAACAAGCTTGTGGTCCATTCCCTTCACAAGCTATTTATGTTTTAAATGAATGCTGCTGCATTGAATACAAATAAGTCATAATTATCATCGTAACAGTAACACATTTGGAGATGTAAAATCACGTTTAAATATGACAAAATGTTGGTCTGTAATGTGGTTAAACTGTCCAGAACAAAATTGCGTGAACAATTTGACAGAGAATGTTATGATCCTTTTGTAAATAAAATGCTGAGGAGGAGTAGAGAGCATTTTATGTGTAGGAAGGAACTGCAGATGCTGGTTTAATTCGAACATAGACACAAAATGCTGGAGTCACTCAGCAACAGGCAGCATCTCTGGAGAGAAGGAGTGGGTGACGTTTTGGTTCGAGACTCTTCAGCATTATATATTGTATTTTAACCATTGGGCTAGCCAGACGTAATGCAAGATCACCTATATTTCAGTACACACTAATATTCTTAACTTGATTTTTATTATCTGATAATTACTTAACAAAAGTACATTTAAAATTAAAGTGGCTTAATTTCAGCTATCTAAGATGTTGGAAACTTTCTTGGAGTTAACATTTCTATGAAATAAGTCTCGGCCTCAAGTTAAGGAAATGCTTTCCTCATGAAATATCTTCAGTGAATGCTTGCAACTTCATTGCACCTCGCATGTTTCTAGAAATTGCCATTTTAGGGTTTATTGTTTAACAATTGTGATTAAGTCCAATTAAGATTTAGAACGTCTCTTTGTTAAGATATCTCTCGGAATACTATAACATGAATAATATACATCTACCCAAGTTATCCAAGCATAGTATGATGCAACTAAATGACTGAGTCATAAAATTAAATACTAGAAACATCTAAAACATATATTAAAGCAGCTCTAGAGAGTTGAAACCTATGAATTGCAAACAACAAAAAACCTTTTATGCATTTCAATCTGCTTTTCTATTTTTTTTTCAGCATTTGCACTTTAAAGGAAACAGGTTTAGAATAATGTAACTCTGCTTACCTGGATTGCAGTCTGTAAGAAGAGAACAAATGGAGAGAAGAACTTTGGAGATCGTCAGTGCTGGGCTCCAGTTATCCTTCAAAATATCGAGACAGATCACTCCTTGGCTGTTGATATTGCAATGATAGATTCTCGTTCGGAACGTCACCTGTCAAATTACGATAAAATCAGCTTCCACGTGAATTTAATCAAGCACTTTTGATGTTTAAACTCCACATAACTATAAACTTATTCCAACAAAAACTGTAATAAACTAAATGAAACAACCTTGCTGCACTCAGAGGATCATAAGATACTACTTTCAGAGAAACCTCAAAGACCATTTCTGCCTCAAATAAAATTATACCCTCAAAAGGTAACCATATTTTCTATCGTTTGAGAAAATAGATAGCTCAACTTATTCAGAAGAATACTCTCACTCTGTTACCGAGCAATTTATTTTTTCCGCCTGCTCTGGATGAATGCTGTAATAGCAACTGGATGCTTATAACGGGATCGGATAGAGCATGACCAATGTACCTTTGGAAGTAGCTGCACAACTTAAAAGACTGAGCCCGGTGAAAATGAAGAAAATGGTGCATTGACTAAATGGCAACCACAGATGTATGATTTTGCTGCAGGTGCATAATCCAGTCAAATACATTGTGATGACTTTGGAGGTTCTGATAATATTATTAAACTACATTTTACAATGCTTTCTGGCTTGAGGTGAGAAATTATATGATATAATAATGATACATGTCATTCACTCTGTATTATTCCAGGCACATCATTTCCCATTTCTAAACATATTAATGTGATTTGTCGAGACCTAATGTATGTGTGTCATTAAAGTTTTAAAACTTCATTAATCCAACATACTCAGGATTTTGGTAGTGCCAACCTAATAAATGTTCTGGTGATTGGATGTTCTAATACAGCAACGCACTTTCAATTTACTTTTTTTCTCCAGATGTTACATAGTGATATAATACATTTTCTGATGATGTTGAAATAGAAATGGGAACCAGGGCATTGGGGTGTTAAGCCAATTGGATTTCCAAACAATTGCAGAGCAGTTTATTGGAGTTTCAGTGTAGTTACAAGAAATGGGATTATTTGTGTGCTAAAACATTGTTGCATTTAACCCTGAGCTCAAATTATGTCCCTAACATGCATTTAGCTTAAATGTAAAGGTGAAATACTGTTAGGGGTTTATAACCATAAAACAAGAGCAAAAAGGGACCCACCATCCCTGCTTCAATCGTTATAAGAACACTCTCGACAGCAACCATGCATTTAGTGGTGACCATAGAGGAGATAAAAGCTGCAGGGGTGGAGGGAGAGAGGCCTTTTATGCCCACTCAAAGGGACATAAAAGTCCTAGTCAATTAGATACACGCCAGGAGCAATGTTCTATGCACTGGGGGCTAGCAAGCCCATCACAGGAATAGCCTGGCAGGCAGGTGACTCTTATATTTGTCTCAAAGTGGGAATCCTTGCAAAGTGGAGCAGCACAGAAATACATTTCATGTCCTCACAAGATATATTAGGATGATATCCATGTTACTGTTGATATCTGCAGAGTGCAGATCCTTAAAGGCAAGTGCATTTGGATTTCACAAAGGAGACCCGAGTTTTAAAGCAAGTAGGTACTCATCAGGAAATATAAAGCTCGTCTAGAGGGGGTAGAATGTCTAAAGTACATCGGAAGTCAGTCCTGGAGAAAGGGCAGTGCTACACCAAATCTTGGGGAATGAAACTTGGAAAGCAGATGAAGTGTATTTAGATGTATATTGGGATTGTGACCATAACTCTAAGTTTCAGAGTAGTTCTGGAAAGGGGTGAGGGCCGTCCAGAAATTAATGTCTTAAATTGGATTAAGGCCTAATTTAATATCATAAGGTAGGATCTGGGGGGCTACTTGTCTAGTGGGACTTTTAAAAGTGAAATAGTGAGAATTCAGGATCATGATATTCTTGTAAGGTTAGAAGATTAGAAGAAAAGTTAAGGGAATCCTGAATGTCAAAGAATATCAAGAGTTCGACAAAGAAAAGAAACACCTGGCAATTTTAGAGTATTAAATACAACTTTTGAGTACTAAAAGCAGTTAAAGCCCTTCAGGAGTATGGAATGTATCTATGGGGAGGGGAGGAGGCGGGGTGGGGTTGATGCATATAAAAAAAAATCAGGAGGGTAAAAAAGGGGCACTAAATATTACTGGAAGACTAGAACAAGGATAGTCTGAAAACCTTTTTATGTATATTAGCAAAAATCAACATGTAGGATCTGTGAGGAAACAATCTGTGCATGGAACCCAAGGATGTGGGTGAGCTCTTACTTCTCACCCATATTCATTGAGGAACGCACTGCCTGAGAAGGTGGTAGAGGCAGGTACTCTCAACATTTAAGAATATCTAGATACACACATGCATTAGAGTCATAGAGTGATACAGTGTGGAAACAGGCCCTTCGGCCCAACTTGCCCATACCGGCCAACAATGTCCCAGCTACACTAGTCCCATTTGCCTGTGCTTGGTCCATATCCCTCCAAACCTGTCCTATCCATGTACCTGTCTAACTGTTTCTCAAACAATGGTATAGTTCCAGCCTCAACTACCTCCTCTGGCAGCTTGTTCCATACACTCACCACCCTTTATGTGAAGGGATAGAAGGGATTTCTGCTGGACTCATTGTGTGTGTGGTTTATATCAACAATTTGGATGCAATTGTATAAGGTATGATTAATAAGTTTGCAGATTACACTGAAGTGGGTGGTATCAAAGATACTGAAGATAGTGATCAAAAATTACAATACAATCGCAAATTACAATGATCAGCTGGGCAAGTGGGCTGAGGAATGGCTAAGGGAGTTTAATGCAGATAAATGTGAGATATTACATTGTATGAAATCAAAGCAGGGCATGAGCTTCCCAGGGCTCTTGGGAGTGTTGTAGGCCAGAGGGATCAAGGAGTACAGGTACAGAGTTCCCTGAAAGTGGTGTCACAGGTAGATAAGGTGATCAAGAAGGCTTTCAGTGTGTTGGTCTTCATCAGTCATAGTGAGTATAGAAGTTGGGGTGTTATGTTGCTGTTCCACAACACATTTGGGGCATTGTGCTCAGTTTTGGTTGTTCTGCTATGGGAAGGATGCCATTAAGCTGCAAATAGTGCAGAGAAGATTTACGAGAATGCTGCCAGGAATTGAGGGCCTGATATAGGGATAATTTGGGCAGGCTAGGTCTTTATTCCTTGGTACACATGAGGCTAAAGGGACATCTTTTTGAGGTGTATAAAATCATGGGGGGGAATAGATAGAGTCAATGCACAAAGTTTTTTTTACCCAGAGTAGGGGAATCAAGACCAGAGGACATAGGTTGAAGGTGAGAGGGGAAAGATTTAATAGAAAACTGAGGGGTGACTTTTTCACACAAAGGGTGGTGGGTATATGGAATGGGTTGCCAGAGGAGGTGGTTGAGTCAGATACTACCACAACATTTAAAATATATTTGGACAGGTACATAGATAGGGTTAGGGTTAGGTGGATTTAGGCCAAATGAAGAAAGATGGGACTGGCATAAATGGGGCATCCTGGACAGCATGGACAAGTGGGGCCAAAGGGCCTGTTTTGTGGTGTATGTTGCCATGACTATCATACAAATGACAATTGCATATATACACTCTGTGAGACCAAATTGTGAGTCATTGTCAACTGATAAGCAGTGAATCCTTCCCATATGTACATTTTGGGGGCATGAATTACCTACAGCAGATACCTCAAAATACTGAAGAGAAATTGCCATTGCTGTTCCCTTAAGTTTTTAGATATCTTTTGGCAGAATAAACAAATGATCATTGCTTCCTCTCACAGACCAACAATCCCGGCAATGATACCTCAACTGCATTCAAACAGCTCCAACGAGTGGACAATGTCACTTTCATTCCTGTTACCGGACGTCTGAGCAGACATTCAATGCATAATCCCTTAGTGGCAAGAGATTACCAGGAGGACACATCAAATGATTTAAAAATGTTCTTAAAGCTTCTTTAACAAATGTAGCCCCCTTCCCATTTCATGGAAATCAACAAGTAGAAGCACCATCAAGGAAGACTGAGATTACAGAGACTCCTTGGAAGCATGTGGAAGTCCAGTGAAAATAGTGGAAGAAGTACACCAACTACCATACCACCCACCCATCTAGTCACGCTCCAATTGCCCCACTTGTTATAGAGTCCGTGTATCACACACCTACCTAACCAGACACATAACTGGTGTGGAAGCAAGTCATCATCAAATCCCAAGGGCTGCTTGAGATCATTTCTTCTGCATGTATGACCCAGCAATTAAGAATTTGGACACATAATTTACGATGTGCTTGTGTTTTAATGATCATAATCAATCACACTGTTTGTGTTTTATTGGAAGTGATCATGAAGAAATACTTTAATACCTTATGATTGATTGATCCATTATTTAGATTTGGTACTGAGATTTGAACTTGATTTTCAAAACAACAATAAAATTTCATCGATAGGAATAGAGTTTGTAACTATTGTTTATTTGAATTACAGGTCCTGAATTTCATATTTCTAGATATTTCTGCCACAGCAGTTTCCCTGACGGCATGAAGTATGAAAGACAACAAAACTGTCAATATTCACCATCACTACTACATAAAATTTTGAATTCTTGCTACATGCTGATTTCCCAACAAAGCTGTTCACCTACAATATCTTGCTGACAGTGATTCCTTGCTTTAATATCAACTAGACCGTTGGGTCCCATTCCCTCAACGCACGGTTGCGGGTGGGGGCTGCCGTGACTACAGGTGACTAGGCTGTCGTCACATGGTCGTTAGGTGACGCCTGTATGGTCATGAGTAGTCTCCTCAAGTCGCCTAAAGAGTCGTAACGTTTTTCTGGTCGCCTCTGGATTTTGAAATGTTCAAAACTTTTCGGCGCCTGTGGACTTGACATAGCTTGTCTTCTCATGATGTAGGTGCTGTCATAGGTTGTCCCCAGGATGACGCAGGTTGTCGCCAGGTGCTGACCGGTGAATTCCATTGGCGCCTACCTACGTCAACCAGCGACAGGTACCGGTGACTGAATTGTCTTCAGTTGTCGTTGACAGGGTCGTAGCTTGTCGCGGGTGAACGCAGGTTGACTTTGGTTGTCGTAGATTGTCGCCTGTGTGGTCGTAGGTTATCGTAGGTGGAGGTGCATCCTCTCCAAAGGCTGTATTTGGTTGTCGTAGGTGTGGTCGTAGGTGCATCCTCTCCAAAGCCTCCACAACCTTCCTGTAAAACTCTCATGCGGACTAACAAAAATCCTATAATGCTGTAACATAACTTCCTGACTCTTATACACAATGCCCCAACCGATGAAGGCAAGCATACTATACGCCTTTTTTTACCCCCCTATTTAGACAATAGACAATAGATGCAGGAGTAGGCCATTTGGCCCTTTAAGCCAGCACCGCCATTCAATGTGATCATGGCTGATCATCCCCAATCAGTACTCCGTTCCTGCCTTCTCCCCATATCCCCTGACTCCGCTATCTTTAAGAGCCCTATCTAGCTCTCTCTTGAAAGCATCCAGAGAACCTGCCTCCACCGCCCTCTGAGGCAGACAATTCCACAGACTCACCACTCTCTGTGAGAAAAAGTGTTTCCTCGTCTCCGTTCTAAATGGCCTACACCTTATTCTTAAACTGTGGCCCCTGGTTCTGGACATCGGGAACATGTTTCCTGCCTCTAGTGTGTCCAAGCCCTTAACAATCTTATATGTTTCAATGAGATCCCCTCGCATCCTTCTAAACTCCAGAGTGTACAAGCCCAGCTGCTCCATTCTCTCAGCATCTGACAGTCCCGCCATCCCGGGAATTAACCTTGTAAACCTACGCTGCACTCCCTCAATAGCAAGAATGTCCTTCCTCAAATTAGGGGACCAAAAGTGCACACAATACTCCAGGTGTGGTCTCACTAGGGCTCTGTACAACTGCAGAAGGACCTCTTTGCTCCTATATTTGATTCCTCTTGTTATAAAGGCCAACATGCCATTTGCTTTCTTCACTGCCTGCTGTAACTGCATGCTTACTTTCATAGTGTTGTACAAGGACCCCCAGATCCTGTTGTACTTCCCCTTTTCCTAACTTGACACATTTAGATAGTAATCTGACTTCCTGTTTTTGCTACCAAAGTGGATAACCTCACATTTATCCACATTAAACTTCATCTGCCATGCATCTGCCCACTCCCCCAACCTGTCCATGTCACCCTGCATTCTCATAGCATCCTCCTCACAGTTCACACTGCCACCCAGCTTTGTGTCATTTGCAAATTTGCTAATGTTACTTTGAATCCCTTCATCCAAATCATTGATGTATATTGTAAATAGCTGTGGTCCCAGCACCGAGCCTTGTGGTACCCCACTAGTCACTGCCTGCCATTCTGAAAGAGACCCGTTAATCCCTACTCTTTGTTTCCTGTCAGCCAACCACTTCTCTATCCATGCCAGCACTCTACCCCCAATACCATGTGCCCTAAGTTTGCCCACTAGTCTCCTATGTGGGACCTTATCAAATGCTTTCTGAAAGTCCAGGTACACTACATCCACTGGCTCTCCCTTGTCCCCTTTCCTAGTTACATCTTCAAAAAATTCCGGAAGATTAGTCAAGCAGGATTTCCCCTTCGTAGATCCATGCCGACTCGGACCGATCCTGTTAAAGCTCGTCCACTTTATTCCTTATACTTCGCGCATTCATATACAGTACTTTGACCTCCGTATTCACTTCCTCCCTTGCAATTGGCGCTGACCTTACTCTGTTGTCCATTCTCAAGCTTTCTTTCCCATTAATTCGAGAATCTTTTGTAATTTTTCCTGTAGCCACTTCCCCTTCAACTCCATCTTTATACTCCCAATTTGTCAATCCCTCCCCCCCAATATTTAGTTTAAACCCACATGTGTAGCCCTAGCAAACCTGCCTGCCAGAATGTCGGTCCCCCTCCAGTTAGGGTGTAACCCGTCACTTTTGTACAGGTCACCCCTACCACAGAAGAGATCCCAGTGGTCTATAAATCTAAATCCTTGCTCCCTGCACCAGCCCCTCATCCACACATTCAGATCCCCTATCTCCCTGTTCCTGTCCTCACTAGCACGTGTTACTGGAAGCAATCCAGAGATAACCACCAAGGAGCTATGGACTTGGAACCCAAGATCCCTCTGTACATCGATGTTGTTAAGGTTCATGCCATTGACTGTATACTTTCCATCTACATGCGTCAATTTACATCAGCTCGTATTAAACTCCAACAGCCATTTCTCCCCCCATTTCTGTTGCTGATCAATGTCCCACTTGTGTAGGAAGGAACTGCAGATGCTGGTTTAAAACCAAGATAGACACAAATAGCTGGTGTAACTCAGAGGGCCAGGCTGCATGTCTGGAGTCTGAAGAAGGGTCTCGACCCGAAAGGTCACCCATTCCTTCTCTCCAGAGAAGCTGCCTGTCCCGCTGAGTTACTCCAGCATTTTATGTCAACCTTCCACTCTATACCATAAAAGCTTTCCTCACTGTCTGCAACTCCACCAATTTTTGTGTGTCTGTTAACACTCACCAATCCATCTACATTTGCATCCAAGTCATTAATATAAAATGACTCAAGTCATTTATAAAACAAATCATTAATAAAACAAACTACAGAGGTCCTAGCACAGATCCCTATGGACCTACACTGGTCACAGACCACGAGCCAGAATAATAGCCTTCCAAAAAACCCTCTGCCCCCTGTGTGCAAGCCAGTTTTGAATCCAAACTACAAAGTCACTGTGGTCCAATGCACCTCAATCCTCTCGATCAGCCTATCACAAAGGACTATCAAATCCCTTACTGAAACCCATGTAGACAACTTTCACTGCCCTACCCTTATCAAACGCTTTTGTTACCTTCTCAATATATTCGATCTAGTTCATAAGACATGACCTGTCATGGGTAAAGCCATGCTGATTATCGAAGTATGGGCCAAATGCAGGATGGACTAGCCCAGAATGCCTACTTGATTGGTGTGAACAAGTTGGGCAGAAGGTTAGTTTGCATGCAAACTATGACTCTGTACCAGATTTCTCATGTGAAGGACAAAACACTACAATTTTAATGTTTTCATTGGACTGCATAGATTATTCTAGAACTTCTCTTTATCAAAAAAAAATCAACTATGTAACTCTAAACTATACTAGACAAATAGGTTGTTTGAAATTAACTGCAAAATTAGTTTACAGTGAGGATATTTTCTGCTGCCATCTGCCCTCTCCACTCTCCCTGCATTCTCAGCATGTGAACACTGCCAACTATTGTCAGGACAAACAGGAGAACATGGGAAGAGAATAGTCAGTAAGATGGACAAATGCACAACTAAAAGGCAAATGTTGAGAGAGGAGGAGTAAAAGATATAAAGGGACAGAAAAGAAGAATGCTTGGAAAGTGAACGTTAGAAATAAGATTAAGGAAGAAAGAAGGTAAAATAAATGGAGGGATGAGGTACTGAAGATGACTGAAATAAATAAAGGAAACGAGAATGGCGTTTTACAAACTTCCAATACTGATCTCTTCAGTTAGAAAGAGGAAAAACAAATCTTGATAGGTCCAAACCCAAAGTAATTACTGTCGCGAGACCAATCAGAAATGTTTGAAAATGGATCAAAACTCATTCCATTGGCTGTCAGTTCAAATTGTTAAAATAAATACTTATTGCTGTTGCTTTACTTTGTTTCCAGGAGTACGCACCTTGGGTGGCTTGAAGGGGTAGTCGGGCGAAAATGTGATATCTAAGAAGAAGACACCGCCCTCATACACTGAACCTGGGGGACCCAGGATAGTTGACCTCCATTCATAAACATTGTCTCCTTTGGGGCCAGCACTGCAATAGAAGAAACATGACATAAATATAACTGGAAATCTAAAATATTATTACACCCCATGAAGCAATTCTAAACATATACAGAAGTGCACTTAAAAAAGGAGGGTAGAAAGAATTCTAGAGAGTAAGGTAATCTCGCATATCCTGAGGACTGAGACTGAGTTAAGGAAAAACATTTTCACCCACAGAATCTGTGGAATTCTCTGCCACACAAGGCAGTGCTGGCCAATTCACTGGATGTTGTCAAGAGAGTTAGATATAGCTCTAAGGGCTAACAGAATCAAGGGATATGGGGAAAAAACAGGAACGGGGTCCTGATTTTGAATGATCAGCCATGATCATATTGAATGTCGGTGCTGGCTTGAAGGGCAGAATGGCCTACTTCTGCACCTATTTTCTATATCCATTCCCCATCTTTCTGCAACTTAAAACAAATGTATTTTCTTATTCCCTCTTATGAAACCTGAAATAATAACTGAATTTCTCTTGCCACAGATGTTGCTTGACTTGATAACTTTAGTTTAGTTTAGAGATACAGACCGGAAAGAGGCCCTTCGGCCACGGCATTCTTGCCGACCAGCGATCCACATACAACAACACTATCATTGAGTGTAACTGATTTTACAATTTTACCAAGCCAATTAACCTACAAACGGTTCAACTCTGGAGTGCGGGAGGAAACTGGAGCACCTGGAGAAAGCCCACGCAGGTCATAGGGCAAACGTACAAACTCCATACAGACAGCACCCGTAGTTAGGATCAAACTCAGGTCTCTAGCGCTGTAAGGCAGAAACTCTACCGCTGTGCCACCGTGCTGCTGAGCTGACTG
The DNA here is from genome assembly GCF_010909765.2 of Amblyraja radiata. NCBI lineage: Eukaryota > Metazoa > Chordata > Chondrichthyes > Rajiformes > Rajidae > Amblyraja > Amblyraja radiata. The sequence continues at coordinate 55,002,160 of NC_045957.1, read as the reverse complement.
TTTCCAACATTTTCTGTTTTTTTATTCTATAAAATGTCTGGTCTTCATCTGGCCAAGACACTGACATAAACATTTTGCAAGTACAATGCTTGAGGTTTCAGGTTAGGTATTAACAACCATAACTTGTATTTATAGAATACTTCAAATCTCGCAAAAGATTTTGATGCAGGTCACATAAGCATTATCAAAAAAATTGAAGCCTCAAGGAGTTACCGGGGTCTAGGAGGAATGTTTTAAAGAGTACATTAAAACCCAATTGCACCAGGTCTATATCCTGGAACTCTTCCCCTTAGTAACAACATGAAGTGTATTCCATGGATTTAAGTTGACTCACCATCACTTTCTCTGAGAGAATTAGCAATGGGCAACAAATGGTTGGTCTTGACATTAACTGGATACAGGTGCACAACCTTTTATCCGGAGTTCCGGAAACCGAAAAGCTCCGAAAACCGGACATTTTTCCCAGGATGTCGTCTGCACACCAAAGCTCGCGTTTGGCGCCAAACTTGACCCGAAACGACCCACGGTCAACCCAGGTCTGTACTACTGTAGCGGCTGCCTCCTCCCCGGAGACCGGAGAGACACTTAAACATCTGTAAATCATTGCTTAAATGTTAGTCAGTTAGTTTGGAGGGCTTTTATGTGGAGGGGGAGGGGGAGGGGGGGTGAAGGGGGAAACTTTAATTCTTAGTCTCCTACCTGGTCGGAGAGGCGGGGAGCGGGCAATGCCTTACCGGGTCGCCGTGCAGTAAGCTCCGGAGCGCTTTGGCCGCCGACTCCTAACATCGCGGGGCTGCGGGCGTCCGGCCGCGGGCGGCGCCGGTTGTAGCTCCGACCCCGGAAACTCTACCCCTGGCTGCGCGGCGCTCCAAATCCAGCGCGGTCCACGGCCCGCGGCCGGACGCCCGCAGCCCCAGCTCCGCGATGTTGGGAGTCGGCGGCCACAGCGCTCCGGAGCTTACTTCACGGCGACCCGGTAAGGCATTGCCCGCTCCCAGCTGGCATCCCAGCGCTGCAACGCCGCCGACTCCCAACTTCGCGGAGCTGGGGCTGCGGGCGGCACTGGATTTGGAGCGCCGCGCAGCCAGGGGTAGAGTTGCCGGGGTCGGAGCTCCAACCGGCGCCGCCCGCGGCCGGACGCCCGCAGCCCCCAGCTCCGCGATGTTGGGAGTCGGCGGCCACAGCGCTCCGGAGCTTACTTCACGGCGACCCGGTAAGGCATTGCCCGCTCCCCGCCTCTCCGACCAGGTAGGGGACTAAGAATTAAAGTTTCCCCCTTCACCCCTCCCCCCCCCACCACATAAAATCCCTCCAAACTAACTGACTAACATTTAAGCAATGATTTCCCGGTCTCCGGGGAGGAGGCAGCCGCTCCAGACTTTTCAAGCCGCCCGCGCTACCTACCTAATCTATGCTAAAAATCTTCCATTCGGAAATCCGGAAAATTCCGAAATCCGAGAAGTGTCTGGTCCCAAGGCTTTCGGATAAAAGGTTGTGCACCTGTATTAGTAAATTAATTCTTAAAGTACTCAAAGGCCTTGAGGCAGTTATAAGAAAGGAATTATAGAGAGTGGGATTGTTAGAACTGGAGCACCAGCTGCCCATATTAGTTTAATTTAGAGATACAGCGCGGAAACGGGCCCTTCGGCCCACCGGGTCCGCGCCGACCAGCGACCCCCACACATTAACACCATCCTACACCCACTAGGGACAATTTTTACATTTACCAAGCCAATTAACCTACCAACCTGTACGTCTTTGGAGTGTGGGAGGAAAACGAAGATCTTTGAGAAAACCAACGCAGGTCACGGAAAAACATACTGCGGCGTCTCTCACACACACACTAACTACCTCCACACACTAACCCCACCACCTTAATATTATATTAATATTATTAATTCCCTCCTTTTCCCCCCTCCCCCGTCCTATCCCTCACACATAGTCCCCAACTGCGCAGGCGTGGCTACAGAGGGAGAGGCCAGTGAGAGAGAGAGGGCAGAGACAGAAAGAGGGTAGAGACAGAGAGGGCAGAGACAGAAAGAGGGTAGAGACAGAAAGAGGGTAGAGACAGAAAGAGGGTAGAGACAGAGAGGGGGAAGAGACAGAAAGAGGGCAGAGACAGGGAGAGGGCAGAGACAGGGAGAGGGCAGAGACAGGGAGAGGGCAGAGACAGGGAGAGGGCAGAGACAGGGAGAGGGCAGAGACAGGGAGAGGGCAGAGACAGGGAGAGGGCAGAGACAGGGAGAGGGCAGAGACAGGGAGAGGGCAGAGGCAGAGATAGGGTTACGGACGGACGTGGACTCGAGGGAGGGCGCGGGCGGGCGTCGTCCCGAGAACCCCGAGCAAGACGGCGGCCGGGCGTCGACCCGAGGACCACGAGTTCGGCCGTCGCAGTCTCCAGTACAGGGTTCTATAAATCGTGGACGCATTGGTGATCATTTTCCATAGATTCAGGATCAGTTCCTGTGGATTGGAGGGTAGCTAATATTATCCCACTTTTTAAGAAAGGCAGGAGAGAGAAAACAGGGAATTATAGACCAGTTAGCCTGACATCGGTGGTGGGGAAGATGCTGGAGTCAATTATAAAAGAAGAAATAGCGGCACATTTGGATAGCAGTAACAGGATCGGTCCAAGTCAGCATGGATTTACGCAGGGGAAATCATGCTTGACTAATCTTCTAGAATTTTTTGAGGATGTAACTAAGAAAATGGACAAGGGAGAGCCAGTGGATGTAGTGCACCTGGACTTTCAGAAAGCAATTGATATGGTCCCACATAGGAGATAGGTGGGCAAAATTAGAGCACATGGTATTGGGGGTAGGGTACTGACATGGATAGAAAATTGGTTGCCAGACAGGAAACAAAGAGTAGGGATTAAAGGGTCCCTTTCAGAATGGCAGGCAGTGGCTAGTGGGGTACTGCAAGGCTCGGTGCTGGGACCGCAGCTATTTACAATGTACATTAATGATTTAGATGAAGGGATTAAAAGTAACATTAGCAAATTTGCAGATGACACAAAGCTGGGTGGCAGTGTGAACTGTGAGGAGGATGCTATGAGGATGCAGGATGACTAGGACAGGTTGGGTGAGTAGGCAGATGCATGGTAGATGCAGTTTAATGTGGATAAATGTGAGGTTATAGGAGTTGAGTTTTGGAGCAAAGAGGCCCTTCTGCAGTTGTACAGGGCCCGAGTGAGACCACACCTGGAGTATTGTGTGCAGTTTTGGTCTTCAAATTTGAGGAAGGACATTCTTGCTATTGAGGGAGTGCAGCGTAGGTTCACAAGGTTAATTTTCACCCAGAGTATTGTCTGTGGAATTCTCTGCCTCAGAAGGCAGTGGAGGCCAATCCTCTGGATGCTTTCAAGAGAGAGTTAGATAGAGCTCTTAAGGAAAGTGGAGTCAGTGGATAATCTGAAGAAGGGGGTCCGGACCCAAAATATCACCTGTCCATTTCCCTCCATAAATGCTGCCTGACACGTGAGTTCCTCCAGCAGTTTGTTTATTAAGTTTCATTTGAAAGAAAAATGTTAATCTGCACAAAACAATAATGTTATAATTAAACTTCTGTGCTAATGATGCCTACTAATGTAGTCAGCAATAGATTGTACAGAAACCACAAAGTCACACTGCTGCCATACTTTGCACCGCTACCACATGTTTGACTGCTATCAATAAGCTGCAATGTTACCACATGCAGCACTGCTCTTGATCTTGTTCTCAGATACCGATTTTTAACCCTTATCTCTGCGGGGTGTCAAACAACCAGTAGTAACATAAGCATAAAATTATTTATACATATCATATTTCAGTAACAGTTTACTTACAACCATTTCAATGTCATGAAAAGGATGATGTTATAACCATTGGAAAGATGAGCTAATATTTCACGTTGATTCAGTTTTTTGCTTCTAATATCCTTTATATTTCATTACAACCAAATAAATCGCAGTTTCTTTTTTATCTCTTGTGATTTTATAAAAAGGATTTTTTGCTCTGTCAACTGATTTTTACTGCGAGAACATTTGGAATAATGTGGCATTCCTAATTCAGAGTAATGTACTTCATGAGGAACAATACGTCGTTTATTAACCTTTTTACAGCCTTAGGGAGAGTCAGTCACCACCTCCGCATGTTTGATATAAAAAAAACATGCAGCACATGGAATATTGTTGGGAGTACTTCAAAATATTCGGGCCCTAATCATCTGCTGAGTGCAGTGCTTGTGAAAACAGATGAGCGCACCGCCACCTCTTAAAGTCATAGAATCATACAACACGAAATAAGGACATTCGACCCAGGTCGTCCATGCCAACCAAGATGCGCCATCTTAACTAGTCCCATTTGTCGATGTTTACCGCACATCCCTCTAAACCTTTCCTATCCATGTACCTGTCCAGATTTTTTTTAAGTGGCATATTATTCACCACCGTCTGAGTGAACAAGTTGCCCCTCAGATTCATATTAAATCTTGCCCCTTGTACCTTAAACCATATGTCTTCTGGTTATGATTTTCTTACCTTGTGTAAACGACTCTGTGCTGACAATATCCTCGTATATCTTATTTGCACTTCAACATCCTTTCCCCACACAATCCATGTGCCCATCTAAAAGCCTCGTAAATGCCACTATGGTATCTGGCTCCACACCGCCCCTGGCAGTGCGTTCCAGGCACCGACCAATGTCTGTGTAAAAAAACGTTCTTTGATATCTATCTATCTTCTATTATTATATAAAACTCTCGCCCCATCCGTCCGGCTGCCTTTCTGCCTTTCTGCCTTTCGATTCGTTCCCGCCGCGATGTCACAATGCCCGATGCTCGCAGACGTCCAATCGCGATGCCCGACGATCGCAGACGTCCAATCGGAATGGATCCATTTACATGCACGGCTTCCGGCCGCATTTCTTCCTTTGATTCCCTGCAACTCCGAAACCAGACGCAGAATCGCCGACATCTTTTCCATTTCGGTAGAGATTTCACTTTTCTTTCTAAGTATCCGTTCCTCATTACATTTCGTCGTGTTAAAGTACACGTTTTTAATCAAATCCACCCCCCCCCCCAATATTTCAAAAATAAACTGGCTTCACACCCATAGAATCAGCACCAGCCACAGCCCCTGATGAACGTTCCATCGTGTGATGTCACAATGCCCAATGTTCAAATACATTGTTGCCATAGAGGGAGAACAGAGAAGGTTCACCAGACTGATTTCTGGGATGTCAGGACTCATATGACGAAAGACTGGATAGACTCGGCTTGTACATGCTAGAATTTAGAAGATTGAGGGGGTATCTTATAGAAACGTACAAAATTCTTAAGGGGTTGGACAGGCTAGATGCAGGAAGATTGTACCAGATGTTGGGGAAGTCCAGAACAAGGGGTCACAGCTTAAGGATAAGGGGGAAATCCTTTAAAACCGAGATGAGAAGAACTTTTTTCACACAGAGAGTGGTGAATCTCTGGAATTCACTGGCACAGAAGGTAGTTGAGGCCTGTTCATTGGCTGTATTTAAGAGGGAGTTAGATGTGGCCCTTGTGGCTAAAGGGATCAGGGGGTATGGAGAGAAGGCAGGTACAGGATACTGAGTTGGATGATCAGCCACGATCATATTGAATGGTGGTGCAGGCTCGAAGGGCCGAATGGCCTACTCCTGCACTTAATTTCAATGGTTCTATGTTTCCCTCTCATCACCACTCTCCCTCTCCCACCCATCCCTCTCTCCCCCACCCCCCTTCCCTCTCTACGCCACCCCCTTCCCTCTCTCAACCCTCCCCCTTCCTCCTACCCCTCTGTCTCTCTTCCATCACTCCCCCTACCCCTCTCCACCTCCCTCCCCACTCTTCCACCTCTCCCCCTTCCCCCTCCACTCTCCCTCCCCACTCTTTCCCCTCTCTACCCCACCCCTCTCCCCCTCCCTCCCTCCTCCCCATCTTCCCCATCCCCCTTCCCCCACATCTCTCTCCCCATCTATCACCCCCTACACCGCTCTCCTTTCCCTCCCAAATCTATCCCGTTTCTTCCTCCTCCTCCTCTCCCCTCCCTCCCCTTTTCTCACCCCCCCCCCCTGCAAACGCCGTTGGGGAAACAGACCCAACGGGTCTGCACTTGGTCTAGTCTCCTTTAAATTTTGCACCTTTCACATAACACTTTGTCCTCTTTGACATTTCCACCCTGGGAAAAAGGTTCTGACTGTCCACTTTATGTCCACCTCTCATAATTTTATATACTTCTATCAGTTCTCCTCTCAGCCTCCAGAGAAAACAAACCGTTTGTTCAAACTCTCCTTATAGCTAATACCCTCTAATCCAGACAGCATTATGTTCACAGTGAGAATGTATCAAGGTCAGTATCAATTCCAGGTCACCGGAGCTGCAATGTCTATCACTACGCCACCCTACTTTTGTGTGCAAAAAAATGTAATTATATCCTGGCCGCGATTCATCCATATCCCTCTAAACCTTTCCTATGTTCCTGGCCAAATGTATTTTAAATGTTGTTACAGTACTTGCCTCCACTACCTCCTTTGGCAGCTTGTTCCTTACTCCCACCACCTTGTGTGTAAAAGATGCCCCTCAGGTTCCTATTAAATCTTTTCCCTCTCACCTTAAACCAAAGATACTAGAGCTCCTCTGATTTTGATTTTCCTACCCTGGGTAAAAGACTGTGGATTCACCATTTCTATTCCCCTCGTGATTTTAGACATCTCATGATTTTAGACATCTTTATAAGATCACCCCTCTTGTGATCCAAGGCATAAAGTCCTAGATTGTCCAACCTTTCCTTGTAGCTCAGCCCCTCAAGTCCTGGCAACATCCTTGTAAATCTCTGCACTCTTTCCAACTCTTCATCATCCTTTCTCCACACAATCTATCTTTGATACTAATCTAATGAACATATTCTTCAAACACATGTTTTTATTATAACTGGAAAGCTGTATAAAATTGTATTGGGTAGCTTAAAACCCAACAGTGTGAACAATGAATTCTCCAATTTTAGGTAACTAACCAAATCCCACCCCACCCATCCCTCTTCCCCCCCACCATTTTTTCTTCCTGTGTCTTCCCAGTACCCCACCTGGACTCGTACCCATTTCTCCCCTCCCCTTCCCTTCCACTTACATTCTTTCCTCTTGTTTCACAACTATTTGATCCTTATCTCACTCCTTTTTCATCTCAGACCTTTGCCCAACTATCTGCCTATCAACCCTCCCCCCCCCCACCTATCACTTGCCAGGATTTGTATTGCCCCTCCTCTCTTCCATATTCCCCCCCCCCCCCCCCCCCCCAAACACCACAATCAGCCTGACAAAGAGTCCAGACCCAAAACGTCACCTATCCATGTTCTCATGACACACAGAGCTAATCTGGTTCTTTACATCGTTTTTCGCTATATAAAAAGATCAACTCTTTTCAGGTTAGTCACTAATTGACTTTGACTGGCTGAGTTAAAACTATACAAATTATTAAAGAAAGTACAGAATGGTGCAGCAGGCGCTGAGAACATGACTAGCATCAAAGCTTCTAAATAAACAGTTTTATATAAAAACAGATACATTTGGAATATGCCATGATGAGGAGAATGACCATTCGAACAAAAGCAGAGAAAAACTGCGAGAAGAGCAAAGGAACAGGGCTTGAAACGGCAATACCGTCCAACCAAGTTGATCAGCAAGCAATGTGCCTCTGAAAAATAACAAATTCTAACAAGACTAACCAATTGAACTAACCAATTGAATGCTGAAAGTGTGCTTTCTTTAGCTGCAGTGGAAAAACCATAGAAACTCAGGAAATAGGTGAGCCATTTAGGACTGAGATGCGAAAAATGTCTTCATTCAAAGGATAATGAACCTGGGGGTATTCACTACCACAGCGTTGCTGAATGTATTAAAGAAGGGGACAAATGCAATTAGTGCTGGAGTAACTCATCAGGTCTGGCAGCATTGAAGAATATAGATAGGTGACTTTTCTGGTCAGGATCCCTTCTTCACACTGATTGTGGGAGTGAAATCTGGAAGAGCAGAGGGCAGGACAAAGGCTGGTGAGTGATAGGTAGATGTGGGAGAGGGTTTCTTTTTGATAGGCAGATGTTTGGACAAAGGCCAGAGATGAAAAACAAAAAGGTGTGAGATAAGAAGAGGTACAAATAGTGAAACCAGAGGAAGGAATATAGGTGGAAGGGTATGTGAGATGCAGATGCATGTCCAAGTGGCACAGAGAAGAAAGGGGGCAGGGGGGTGGGTGAGAAATGGTAGAGGGGGAGATTCTGCCAAAGCCTAGTGGATCTCCCAGGTGTTAACCATTTTAACCCCCTTTTCATTCCCATATTCACCTTTCTATCCTGGGACTCCTCCATTGCCAGAGGGAGGCCACAAACAACAGGAGAAACAGCACCTCATATTCACCTTGTTCCAGGTATGACCTTGAATTATTATATATTATATTATATCCGTGGAAGCTGGATATATTCCCAACATTTTACAGTTCACAATAGCCTACATTTGAGGCCAGCAACATTTTCTGTTTCAACAGATGCAATTACATGTGTGTTCAAACAAATGTAATTAAGTCTTATTCTCTATTGCCAGATAGGAATAGCTGAAGAACACTGGAATCTTGAATCAACCCTTGACTCCATAATCAATGTCAGGATTAGTGGAGGTTTGTTGTACACTACCTAATTTTGTCATTATGACAAATGCCAGGTATCTACAAAGAGCACTGGTGGAGCGGCGAGCGTGGAAGAATGAATGTTATCATCCTCAGAAAAGACAGCATGAGAAAGATAGCCATATCCTTAGAGCGATTATCATTACCTCCTAAAAGGATGATTACAGACTATTATTACAAGCTCCTTTGCACACTGTCCACAGCATTATTATTAGAAATCTGTTTTAGCCCAACAATGTGCTGAGATTGCACAGGAGAAATCTAAGTCACTATTTCAGTATTCAGACAGTGAGTTAGGGTTAAGATTATGCTTGAGCTGCAGTGGAAGTGAGTCATTGAGCTTAAGTAACTGCATGTGGATACAAGGAACTGTAGATGCTGGCTTACATAAAGACCCACAGAGTGCTGGAGTAACTCATCGGGTCAAGCAGCATCTTTATATCACATTGATAGGTGATATTTTGGATTGGAACCCTTCCTCAGACTGGAGTCTGATGACAAAGTCTGATGACTGGAGATTCTGAAGAAGGGTCTCGACCCGAAGTTTCACTTATCCATGACCTTCAGAGACGTGACCTGACCCCGAGTTACTCCAGCACTTTGTGCCTTTTGTTTCAAGTTACTGCATCTAGTCCACGTATACTAATTACAGTTGCCTACCGTTTACACCACGAAAGGGTGGGTGTCAAACTATGTACAAATTCTGCAAGGTTAGTGTGAGAATTAACCATGATTTTTAATATTATTAAAATGACTAACATTATTAAAATGATGACTTTCACGGAGGTGCTTCAACATGACAAGGATTTTATTTTGCATGCTCATCAGTCTTGTTCTGTATCCTATACTAACGAGGTGCAAATCTGATCCTTGGCAAGAATCCTCATGTGAGACCTTGTTCTCTGGAGATCTGGCCTTATCCACTAATTGGTGGTATCCCATGTGTAGATCTCATCTCAGTTATCTTTTACACAACAACTGCTTGAAATGGTGGGTGTGGATGACAGCGAGCAAAGTTTCTTTATTGTACCTTTTTTTTTTGCTCTTCCTACACTGTCTAAGCAGGTTAATGTGCTTGGCTATCTGAAATAAAAAAACAGAAGGTAAATTTGCGGTGAGAGGAGCAGGCGGAGTCTGTGAATATCTCTGCCAGCTGATCTGCACAGGTCCTGAGGACATAGAAACATAGAAACATAGAAATTAGGTGCAGGAGTAGGCCATTCGGCCCTTCGAGCCTGTACCGCCATTCAATATGATCATGGCTGATCATCCAACTCAGTATCCCGTACCTGCCTTCTCTCCATACCCTCTGATCCCCTTAGCCACAAGGGCCACATCTAACTCCCTCTTAAATATAGCCAATGAACTGGCCTCGACTACCCTCTGTGGCAGAGAGTTCCAGAGATTCACCACTCTCTGTGTGAAAAAAGTTCTTCTCATCTCGGTTTTAAAGGATTTCCCCCTTATCCTTAAGCTGTGACCCCTTGTCCTGGACTTCCCCAACATCGGGAGCAATCTTCCTGCTTGTCCAACCCCTTAAGAATTTTATAAGTTTCTATAAGATCCCCTCTCAATCTCCTAAATTCTAGAGAGTATAAACCAAGTCTATCCAGTCTTTCTTCATAAGACAGTCCTGACATCCCAGGAATCAGTCTGGTGAACCTTCTCTGCACTCCCTCTATGGCAATAATGTCCTTCCTCAGATTTGGAGACCAAAACTGTACGCAATACTCCAGGTTTGGTCTCACCAAGACCCTGTACAACTGCAGTAGAACCTCCCTGCCCCTATACTCAAATCCTTTTGCTATGAAAGCTAACATACCATTCGCTTTCTTCACTGCCTGCTGCACCTGCATGCCTACTTTCAATGACTGGTGTACCATGACACCCAGGTCTCGCTGCATCTCCCCATTTCCTAGTCGGCCACCATTTAGATAATAGTCTGCTTTCCTGTTTTTGCCACCAAAATGGATAACCTCACATTTATCCACATTATACTGCATCTGCCAAACATTTGCCCACTCACCCAGCCTATCCAAGTCACCTTGCAGTCTCCTAGCATCCTCCTCACAGCTAACACTGCCCCCCAGCTTAGTGTCATCCGCAAACTTGGAGATATTGCCTTCAATTCCCTCATCCAGATCATTAATATATATTGTAAATAGCTGGGGTCCCAGCACTGAGCCTTGCGGTACCCCACTAGTCACTACCTGCCATTGTGAAAAGGACCCGTTTACTCCTACTCTTTGCTTCCTGTTTGCCAGCCAGTTCTCTATCCACATCAATACTGAACCCCCAATGCCGTGTGCTTTAAGTTTGTAAACTAATCTCTTATGTGGGACCTTGTCGAAAGCCTTCTGGAAGTCCAGATACACCACATCCACTGGTTCTCCCCTATCCACGCTACTAGTTACATCCTCGAAAAATTCTATAAGATTCGTCAGACATGATTTACCTTTTGTAAATCCATGCTGACTTTGTCCAATGATTTCACCACTTTCCAAATGTGCTGCTATCCCATCTTTAATAACTGACTCTAGTAGTTTCCCCACTACCGATGTTAGACTAACTGGTCTGTAATTCCCGTTTTCTCTCTCCCTCCCTTCTTAAAAAGTGGGGTTACGTTTGCTACCCGCCAATCCTCAGGAACTACTCCAGAATCTAAAGAGTTTTGAAAGATTATTACTAATGCATCCACTATTTCTGGAGCTACTTCCTTAAGTACTCTGGGATGTAGCCTATCTGGCCCTGGGGATTTATCAGCCTTTAATCCATTCAATTTACCCAACACCACTTCCCGGCTAACCTGGATTTCACTCAATTCCTCCAACTCCTTTGACCCGCGGTCCCCTGCTATTTCCGGCAGATTATTTATGTCTTCCTTAGTGAAGACGGAACCAAAGTAGTTATTCAATTGGTCCGCCATATCCTTGTTCCCCATGATCAACTCACCTGTTTCTGACTGCAAGGGACCTACATTTGTTTTAACTAATCTCTTTCTTTTCACATATCTATAAAAACTTTTGCAGTCAGTTTTTATGTTCCCTGCCAGTTTTCTTTCATAATCTATTTTTCCTTTCCTAATTAAGCCCTTTGTCCTCCTCTGCTGGTCTCTGAATTTCTCCCAGTCCTCTGGTATGCTGCTTTTTCTGGCTAATTTGTACGCATCATCCTTCGCTTTGATACTATCCCTGATTTCCCTTGTTATCCACGGATGTACTACCTTCCCTGATTTATTCTTTTGCCAAACTGGGATGAACAATTTTTGTAGTTCATCCATGCAGTCTTTAAATGTCTTCCATTGCATATCCACCGTCAACCCTTTTAGAATTAATTGCCAGTCAATCTTTGCCAATTCACGTCTCATACACTCAAAGTTACCTTTCTTTAAGTTCAGAACCATTGTTTCTGAATTAACAATGTCACTCTCCATCCTAATGAAGAACTCAACCATATTATGGTCACTCTTGCCCAAGGGGGCACGTACAACAAGACTGCTAACTAACCCTTCCTCATTACTCAATACCCAGTCTAAAATAGCCTGCTCTCTCGTTGGTTCCTCTAAATGTTGATTTAGATAACTATCCCGCATACATTCCAAGAAATCCTCTTCCTCAGCACCCCTGCCAATTTGATTCACCCAATCTATATGTAGATTGAAGTCACCCATTATAACGGTTTTGCCTTTGTCGCACGCATTTCTAATTTCCTGTTTGATACCATCGCCAACTTCACTACTACTGTTAGGTGGCCTATACACAACACCCACCAGCGTTTTCTGCCCCTTAGTGTTTCGCAGCTCTACCCATACCGATTCCACATCCTCCAAACTAATGTCCTTCCTTTCCATTGCGTTAATCTCCTCTCTAAACTGCAACGCTACCCCACCTCCTTTTCCTTTCTCTCTATCCCTCCTGAATATTGAATATCCCTGGATGTTCAGCTCCCAGCCTTGGTCACCCTGGAGCCATGTCTCCGTGATCCCAACTATATCATAGTCATTAATAGCTATCTGCACATTCAACTCATCCACCTTATTACGAATGCTCCTTGCATTGAGACACAAAGCCTTCAGGCTTGTTTTTACAACACTCTTACCCCTTATACAATTATGTTGAAAAGTGGCCCTTTTTGATTTTTGCCCTGGTTTTGTCTGCCTGCCACTTTTACTTTTCACCTTGCTACCTATTGCTTCTACCCTCATTTTACACCCCTCTGTCTCTACGCTCACCCATTTAAGAAACCCTTTCCCTTTAACTCCATCCTCCACTATCCCATTCGACACCCCACCCCCCTTATTCAGTTTAAAACCACCCGTGTAGCAGTGGCAAACCTGCCTGCCAGAATGCTGGTCCCACACCTGTTAAGATGCAATCCGTCCCTTTTGTACAGTTCCCCCTTACCCCAAAACAGATCCCAGTGATCTAAGAATCTAAATCCCTGCCCCGTGCACCAGTTCCTCAGCCACACGTTCAGGTCCCGTATCTCCCTGTTCCTGCTCTTGCCAGCACGAGGAACTGGAAGCAAACTGGAGATAACAACCCTGGAGGTCCTGCTTTTCAGCATTTTTCCGAGCTCTCTAAAGTCACGCTGCAGAATATTCATCCCCTTCTTTCCGACATCGTTTGTGCCGACATGCACTACCACTTCCGGATGTTCACCTTCGCCCTTGAGGATTTTCTGCACTCTGTCCGTGACATCCTGGATCCTGGCACCAGGAAGGCAGCACACCATCCTCGCATCCCGTCTGTTGCCACAGAAACCCCTGTCCGTACCTCTCACAATGGAGTCTCCCACTACAATGGCGTTGCCTGCCTTAGGCCTTTTTGGTTTTGGCTCAACAGCACTATTATCATCACAAGCCAGTCCGCCGCCCAGTGTAAACACCTCTTCTGTCCCGACAGCTTGTAAATTCAACCTGTTCACAAGAGGTACAACACCCGGGTAAGTTGGCATTCCATGCTACCCTCCCGTTCTCACTCTTCCAGTACCTTAGGTGTAACAATCGTACTGTAGGACTTGTCAAGGAACGACTCCGTTTCTCAGACGAACCGGAGGTCATCCACTTGCTTCTCAAGTTCCCCAACACGGCCCTTCAGGAGCTCTACCTGGATGCACTTCTCGCATTTGTAGCAGCCAGAGGCACCAGCGGTGTCCTTGACCTCCCACATACTGAAAGCATCGCACTGAATCAGCTTGCCTGACATCTCCTTCTTTCGTTTCTACCTCTCAAGCGTATTGCGTGGTCTCCTCTCCTCAGCGCCGAAGACTCTCGAGCCAAAGACTCACACTTTTCTCACAAGGCCGCTCACTCACTGCCGCTCGCTAAGAGCCGTCTTGCTTAAATTGACTGATAAATTGCCTGATTTACCAATTTACAAACCAAATTCCTCAGTTTTCAACTGTTTTCCCAGCACTGACTCACTTCTCTCCTCCCACTTGGGCTAGAGCCAATCAGTCGTATCTCTTGCTATCTCCTGCTGCTGTTGCTCCCAAAACTACAGCAGTTCTGAGTAAAGTCTGCCTGTCCTTGGCCTCTACTTTAACTGTTTTCACTTCTCTCCTCCCACTTGGGCTAGAGCCAATCAGTCGTATCTCTTGCTAATCTCCTGCTGCTGTTGCTCCCAAAACTACAGCAGTTCTGAGGACACGGCCAGAGACTCCATCCAGACCAGTTGTCCTGTGGATTCACTCTCAGGAAGGCTACATCTGCCTCAGTAACCCTTGGTAAAGGTGCACCCAAGACTGCTGGGGCGAGCGGCATTCCACCACCGATCTTCTGTTCAAAGCAGGCACAGGGAGGGGACCCATTGCTGTCAGCAATACTGCCCGCCTGTGTTTTGTAGCCCATTATAGAGTGCAAGCCTTGCTACAATCTTCTGTTATCCATGTCATTGTCTCAATACTGCAGCTTAGTCCCTCTTGGTTTTTCTAATGGCTCTACGAAGATTGTAGAGAGATTTCTTGTATCGCTCGGGATAGTTTAACCTGAATACCGCAGTCTTCACATGGAGTGGACCTCATGGTTCCAGTTGGGGAATACACATATTGTCTTCTTTGGTACATTGTCCTCCAAACAGGAGTTCTGCAAGGGTTGGTGCTGGTGTCGCTACTCTTCACGTTGTATATTAATGATTTGGACGAGGGATTGAAGGCTTTGTGGCCAAGTTTGCAGATGATATGAAAATAGGTGGAAGGGCAGGTAGTGTAGAGAAAGTAGGGACTCTGCAGAAGGGCTTGGATAGGTTGGGAAAGTGGGCAGAGAAGTGGCAGATGGAATTTAGTGTAGCAAAGTGTAGAGTCATGCATCTTGGTAGTAGGAATAAAGGTGTAGACAATTTTCTAAATGGGGAGAGAATCCAGAAATCGGAGGTGCAAAGGGACTTTGAACTGCTGGTGCAGGATTCCCAAAATGTTAATCTGCAAGTCGAATCAGTAGTAAAGAAAGCAAATTCAACGCTAGCATTTATTTCAAGAAGTCTTGTATACAAAAACAGGGATGTAATGCTGAGGTTCCAGAAGGTGCTGGTAAGGCCGCATTTGGAATATTGTGAGCAATTTTGGGCACCATAGTGCAGGATGGATGTGCAGGCTCTGGAGAGGGTCCAGTTAGGTTACCAAGAATGATTCCAGGAATGAGTAGGTTAACCTATGATGGGTGTTTGTTGGCACTGGACCTGTATTCGTTGGGGTTTAGAAGAATTAGGGGGAACATTGAACATAAAGAAGAGTGAAAGGCTTGGATAGAGTGGATATGGAGAGGACTAGAGGTCATAGCCTCATAATTAAAGGACGTTCTTTTAGGAAGGAGATGAGGACAAATTTATTTAGTTAGAGAGTGGTGAATCTGTGTAATTCTTTGCCACAGAAGGCTGTGGAGGCAAAGTCAGTGGATATTTTTAAGGCAGAGAAAGATAGATT